>NC_057804.1:191789711-191941665 GCF_018294505.1 Triticum aestivum
CGAATTTGTGCACACCTTGCCGGGGGGACCACATTGGCCATGCCCACATGGTCCCAATAGTTGGGGTCATCTCATGCATGCCTCCACATGCACCATGTACAAGCAGGACCATTCGGGTCTGCCGGAGGGCAGGTCTGAAAGTGGTTTACCTTCCCGGTCCCACCGAATGATCCCAAACTTTATGCATACCCAAGGATGATCATGGCATGCATGCATGACAAGTATCATTCATTTTTGACACTCGAACCATTTTCTAGGGTTTATCCAGCGACAAAACCCTACAACACTGCCCCCACGTGACGCAACGTGCGTTTTGTGTCCGAATTTGTGCACACTGATAGAGATACATTTGAATATATAATATTGCAGAACTGATAGAGATACTATAAATATTGTTGAACATATACAAGTATACAATAACTAATAGGTGTCACAAATATTTTTTTATTGTGGGAAAAAACAATGGTATTAATTTTGAGGAAAAACAATGTAGAGGTAGGTGGGCCGGCCTAGACCGCAAAAAACTGTCCGATCCATATTGTGGGGGCCCACCACGCTGCGCTTTCCATGCACGTCGTTCACATGCACGTCGATCACGGGAGTAGTTGCCGTTCGGACAATTCCGGGATCGTGCTAATCCTTATGTTCCTAATCCCTACGATTGAGGAGCACGTTCAGCCTCGATTCAACGGAGGAAAATATAGATCGCGAGATTGGCCACAGGGAAGTTACGACGACATAGGAGACGACCTCGTATATAATCTCAACCTCCTCGCACATGTCGTCGTCTAGATCGCCTCCTGCCGGCGAGTCGTCGATAGCTTCGTCCGCCGCATCCCACACACCACAAAAACCCCGAGAAGATCAAGGTCGTCCCCACGTGCTGGCCGCCGTCGACGAACTACATCGACAACGCATCGCCGACTTCTTTCATCTTCGTCGACCGATCAAGTAAGTTGTCCTCCTTACCTCGTGCCTTCATAGCAAGCTAGTTCTATCGTCTTGTTGCTCTCATGGACTTAGGTTTACCACATAGTTTCAATTAGCTAGTATCAACTCGACTAGATGCGTTCTGACCAGAAGGCTTTACATGAAATAAATCTTTCATATCAGGGTAGAATAGAGAAAAGCAAATCTCCCATGCTCGGGAGGTACCGTGCATGGAAGAGCCGTTGATTTTTCTTGAAGATCCGATGCATATATGTGTTTATGACAACGAGAACTTTAATACGAGACCACTTTTGAATATATTTTAACAAGTTTGAATATTCATGTTCTGAATCATGATGAAACACTGTAAAATTAAGAAGAATCGGCAGCCAATGTAACATTATGATACACAATGTAACACGGCGAGCCATAGTGTTAGTTAGATTTTTTTTCTTTACGAAATATAATGCAACATTATTAAAAAAATGCATGGAACTAAAACAATTATACAAAACAAGATTGAAGCATGGTTATTTAGTTGTCTAAAAACTAACTTTCAAAAATATATTCAATATTAGTCTTGTTTTAAAGATCTTGTCGAAAAAAACAATTATGCAAATAGAATGTTATTTTTTATTGCCTCATATCAGCACACACTTGGGTGCATGTTGCTGTATACATGGTGCTAGTTTTATATTTGCATTAGTGTTATTTTTGCATTTTTGTTTGCTGCTGCCAGAAATTTTTATATTTTTACATGTCTATTGTTATTTTTGCATTTGTGTTGGCAAATGTAACGGAGTTTTATATTTTCTTTCTATAGGATGGACGAGCTGAATGGAGAAATAGTGTGCACCGTTGAAAAATGGTGCAAGCTTGTTGCCGCTCTATCGAGCGGTCAACGCGCTAGAGTGGCTAATTCAACATTACGTAGCATGCTCCAGATACCATCTATTAAGATGCGTACCCTTCTGATTAGGTATATGATTGAGAATTTTGATGCCAGCAAGTCCAGATTCATTATACAAGATCAGGTTGGGGAGGTGACTCTCGGTGCGGTCGACGTCGAGTGCATCTTTAACCTCGAGAACCAAGGACTCTCCGCTTTAGACATTCTGATTGAAGAAGGAGAGGACATGAAGGAGCGGGTGCCACCACAATTTCTCAGTAAGACATCAGAAAACATAGTGATAGATAATCTCATTGAGGACATAATTAAAAGTAAAGCCACCGACGACGATTTTCTTAGGAAATTAGTCCTTGTCTTGTTAGGAACAATTATTGCTCCCATGTCGAGCAAGATTGTGCCAAAGCAGTACTATGCTTTGGTCCATGATGTGAAACGTATTTCAAAGATTAACTGGAATGCCTTCACCCTGCGTGTTCTACTTGATTGCCTTCGCATAGTGAAGAAAGGCAAACACCTACGCCAATGGCCAAAAGGCAATTTGGCTCTGTTGCAGGTACACAAATGAGGCCTGTTGAATAATATCAATTATAATATCATTGCAATTTTATGTGCCGTATTGAACTAACTCTAAATCCTTATATTTTTTTGTAGTACTTGTACTGCGAGAAGGTGCAACCTGTCGAAGGCGATTGCGCCTATAATCCCAACTTGTCCATACAACCTCTTATGAGGAACTGGACCGAAGGTGCAGCCACTAGGAGAGATCGGTTCGACTATGACAATGGGCGCGGACGTGGTAACGTCAAGGTAAGTCATTCTGTTCTGTCTTTCTTAAATGTTTTGTAACTATATAATATTTATTTTTAATTCATCACATGTACTTGTATATCGCATGCAGATCGAAAATAATATCACCCAAGAGTATAGGGCGCAGGAGCCCAAAATCCCATATAATGTGCCTACCATGAAGCCAAAAACCAAACCTGCAAATGGAAACGCAAAGAAGTCGACGACAGCCCCAATGTCGGAAGATTTGATGGAGCTTCTAATGAAGCGGTGCATGGACTTCATACACACCCAGATGAGGCAAATCCCTGATCAAGTTGCTGAGGTGTCACACCATAACATAATAGTTTACAATTTGTTCCTTGTTTTAAACCATGCAAGCATTCTTAACTTTATATATCTATTGCAGAGGTTGTTGGAGAAGATGAACAAATCAGGTGTCATGTACAAGCCGGCTGCTGCCGTGCCATCCATGGATAATGATGTGGATCAAGAAGTGGATTCCTTCGAGAACGGTCCATATGAAAAGAAGGAATTCGTTTACAAGGATGACATAGACTCACACGGAGAGCCTGTCATTTACATGATGCAGCCTGATGAAGTAGTTCCCAACCATAAATCCGTACCTGAGGTACTATGTATATATATTTCTGTCTATAATTTTCTCCTTCCATTTTTATATGGGCTGAAATGTTCACACCATATTGTTTGCCAAACAGAAAACCCCAGCAAAGATGAATGGACACAAGGAAGCTGCACCTATTAAGCGTAATGATGAATGTGGCGCTACACCCGAAAACCCTTGGGTTGTTGGTAATTCTAAACAAGCACCTTCATCGGACATAGACATTTGTCCATCTTCTGGCAGCAAGTTAATGGCTAAGGCAAACGGAAAAAAGGGTGCAACAGTTGATAAGGATGAGGAAGTTATGTCCGGTAAGATGAAGCGGACCGTTCCCAAGAAATTTGAATCCCCCTACGCACTTGAAAAGCCCAGCAGGCGTACCAACCGTGGTCAAAAACCCACCGGTACCCGTTCTGCTAGTAAGGGTATCATAACTAACTTTCTCGGTTTGTTGTATACTATGAATGCATATGATCACCATTGTTGACGTTCATATTATTTCATGCAGCTCTTTTTTCTGAGATTGATGAGCCGGAGGGTGTGGTAGATGAGTTGACGCAGGAAATAATTGATGCAACTGTTTCATTTGTCGAGTTAGCTTCTAGCACCGACAAGAATAAGGGGAAGAAAGTTTACTATAGTGAAGCTCGTGGCATATCTCTGACATCCGAAAGGATTCGACCGGTACTAAGTCATAGATGGTTGTCGGACGATGTAAGTACTACTTGCATGTTCTGTTATTTAAATTGTCAATAATCTATGTCTCAAATTTCAACATGTAATGCCCTGATATTCTATGAAGATTATTGATGCTTATATGGGACATTTGGAGCTGAGCATTGGTCATGATCGTTACCTCTGTCTAGCGTGGAGGTCCAAATTCCTTGTAGATCATGCTATCGCGCGAGACGATCCGTTGTCGTTGAGCTGCAATATGGACAGTGCTCTGTCCAAAGCTGGAGTAGTTAATAGAGTCACGCAAGAGTATACTGTGCGTGATAAGGTACGTTATGTTTGTAATTCTTCACTTCAGGACATTTCATCTGGTATTTCATTTGATCCATAATGGTTTTTGGCACTGTAGACGTATATCGCGTTGAATGTCGAAAATGCCCACTGGATGACCGTGGTCATGCACATGATCAAGAAAGAATTCCAAGTTCTCGATTCACTCTATCCTCTGGAGCTGACAGAAAAGACTGTCAAAGCACTGGTAATATAACCAACATTTGTACCATTGCTCTTCCATGTTGTTTATGATTCTTCTTTAACACTATCCTGTTTATAGCGAATGGCTATAGCAAACGATTTTCGCCAAGCAAATCTTATTACACCAGGGAAATATCCGAACATAAGTAAGTGGCCTATCAACGAGTATGACATGCCGCAGCAAGAGGATGGGTGAGTTAGTACGACATCATGCACATTCAAACAACAATACACATGTTCGTATTGCACGCCGCTAATGTTTGCATATATACCAGGAACTCTTGTGGCGTTTTTGTCACAGAATGTCTACAACATTCGGTCGGGGACCAAATGACCCGCGATTTTTCATAGGTATGTTGTTATTTACGTTTGTAGAGTAGCTACTATGGTCGTGTACAAAATTCGGTTCATGTAACATGTATGTCATTTTTTGCAAGCCAGCGTTGACGCAAGGAGAAGATGTTTCGTCGCCGAGTTGATTATGTCACCTTCGAACATGATGGAGTGTGTGAAGATCAAAATTCGCGAAATCGCAAGGAAAAGGCGCGCATGAAGAGTTCTTGCGGCATGCAAGGGTCAAGTTTTAGTGCTTTGGATTTAGTCCAGTCGATGGTTTCGGCGGCATGATTATCTTACTGTTTCTATCATTTTTATGTAATAATCACGGCATCTCGAATATTGTGACACATACATGTGTATGTGTCTGTCAAACAATAGGCTCGTACCTGACAATTCGGTCATACAATTCGCTCGGAGAAGACAATTTCGTCGTACCAATAAAGTTTTGGCTTCAACTATCAATTGTTCTTGCTTAATATTGTTCTCGTTCTTCAATTTTTTTATAATTGTATTTATCACATTCATAGTATTCGCATTCTATTTTTCTCTTCAACTGCTCTCGGAAGTTTCATATTAAAATTTTCACATTCTTTACTTTTTTAAAAACTCTATCAAACTTTTGCCTTCTGCCTTAGCTATCTGCATGTCAATAATCTCCTGGTAATTTCCCCTCATCACATGATTATGAAAAGTAATCATGTTAGCTATGTAAATATATCGAGGCAGAACGTATTACACAGATGAAAATTAGTCATGTCCGCTCGTTCGCTCTATTGCATTATTAATTGACTTGAATTGCTCATGATTTATTTAGGATGATGTCACTTCTGAGTATGTTGAATGGGTTGATGGGGAGCGGGATAGCAAAGAAAATTCAGTCATTAAGTATCTAGCCATGAAGAACAAGAAACTGGAGACTAAGATTACAGAATGTGAAGCTGAAATTAAAAGGAATGAGAAAGAAAAGAGGGCAATGGTTAAGATGCACAAGGAAATATTGCTCTATAGGGATAGGATTTTAGGATTTGGAGGTCTTCTGTATCTTGGCCTGCTTGCCACTATAATTGTTGTCATAGTTACCAAGTAGATTGTTCATAAAGTTATTGACATCATTGTAGTTGACATGATGAAATCCTGATGAATTATTTGCTATTCAGTTTATGGGAAAAATGTAATAGACATTGCAGCAGAAATAACATGGTGCCATCATGATTGGTAGACAATGCACTTTTGGCATGTTCTACATTTGGCAGACACTGCACATTTGTCATGTTCTATATTTGGTAAGTGATGCACATGGGCACATCACATAGCAATACTACTGATTTGTGCAGCAGCCCACTTCATTGTCTTGTTGCAACATAGGAGCAACATCTATCAACACCTACACCTTTGATTCAACACTGAAGCAAAACAACAGTACATATTCAATATTCTAAAAATTTAACTGAACTTCACACTTAGGCTAGGCAGTAGATATTTAGTTCTTTAGCCACAAAGAACCCGACCAAACCGTGCCGATTCCATAACTTATATAATTACCTGGAGAAAAGCACACCTAACCAACATCAAGCCCAATTTTTTTTTATCAAATAAGGGCTTGCCCCTTTCGATTTTCATTACTGAAAACCACTAAAGTTCAGAACGAAGTTCATTCTAAAAAGAGAAGGCCAACACAGGCCAGCCAAACCGCGCAATGACCCAAACAAGTTCACAAGCTACGAAACAATCCACCCTACATCGATCATTATTACATCAAAAGCAAGCATGGAGCTGCAGGAGCCCAGTAGCAACTAGGAGAATAGCAAACTTATATGCTGAAACATATAACAGCATACCTAAGATAACCAGCAGCTTCCTCCTCCTTCAGCAACTGTGCCCATCTTCACTTCTTCAGAAATTTGAGGCGGTGTGAGCGGCGCACCACACACGGAGAAGCCTTCTTCTTGACCGCCGTCCTGTTCGACAGCTACGCCACCGGATCCTGAGCCACCTGATCCTGAGCCACCTCCTCTTCTTCCACCTTCACTATGTCAGGGTGCAGGGGGAGGAGCTCGACGTCGATGGGCATTGTTTTGCCACCCTCGACAGTGACAGGCGATACCATCTGCACGGCATCCTCCTCGCCCTCCTCAGGGTCATCAGGGATGAGCAGTACCTCATCCACGTCGTCCTCCACGATGTCAGAGCCCAACGGCAGGACTGGCTTCGGCACGTGGCGGACCTGGTAGTCCAGGCTGACGGGCACAGGGAGAGCGAGCTCGACGTTGACGTGCTCCGCCCTCGACGCGATGCGTGCTGGATCTGGCCGCAGCGTCATGATGGTGGAGCGGTACATCCACCAATTTGCGCGCTGAACAGGGAGTCGCTTAGTGTGGCCTCTCGCATTGCCCAGACGAGGAGGAGAGCCGACGGGACGCTGCAGCCATAGAGGAAGGCGCGCTTCTTCTCGGCGTCGGTCAGGACTTTGACGAGGCCACGCGCGTGGTTGACCAACATCTCCGTGCTGGGGAACCAGCCGCACACCTCCGCCAACTGGGCGCGCCACCCCTCGTCATCGCCGGCGAGCTTCATCATCGCTCTCTGCCAGCCGAGGCTTTTCTCCATGGAGGCGGCTGTAGCGGTCGCCGGCGGTGGTTTTCTCGATCTACTGTAGGTAGGTGGGGATAAGGGGAGTTCAAACCGGTGCGCAAGGTAGGTGGGTGAATGCGTGATGGGGAGTGGTAAGTTAGGTGATTTAATGGCAGTTAGGACGTGGGGAGGGGAAATGTACAATATTCTTTCTAATTTATAACTAATTTATTTAGGTCCGATTTTGTTGTTTATTTAGGTGGGTGAATGTGTGGTGGGGAGTGGCATGTGTACAGTGGCGGAGCTATGTAGGCTCCTGGGGTGGCTGTGCCCCCCCCAACATTGATGCAACTTGTGAAGAAAAAAAATTGTGAGGGCTTAGATGAGAGATTTTTTAGCTTTTGGCCCCCCAAACACTCATATTTTACCTTTTGCCCCCCCCCCCAGTTGATTCTGGCTAGCTCCGCCACTGCATGTGTACACAAATCTAGTACTGGGGGCTAGGTATTTAGGTATAGAAGATATATATAGGATCCAAACACGATGTTAAACGTCGAACTAAAATTGATGACATAATGTGAAAAGGATATACTGCCCTGTTCACTCGATTCATCAGTAAAAAATTGAAGCAAGTGTTCTACACTTCTTCCTTCTCCACTGTTCTGCACATCATAGAAGACAATATAAGTTTATGAACGATAAATTTTTCAATAATCCAGAATGCATACAAACACTTACCTCTGATTTAGTTTGCATTTCTTGCTACGTTTAGTGTGTCCTAGCAATTTGCAAGCGCCGCACCGGGTTTTCAACTCATCAAAAGAGAGTGGTCTACCATTTTTCGAGACAGGGCGGTTCTCATCTTCCTTCGTTGCACCTTTGCTTGACACTTTCATAGGATCTTTAACTGCGACCATGTTGCCTTCACCATCGTCTACATATTCAACTGCACACTTACTGAAGTCATTTATATTCTTGCTCAAATTTCCCTGTAGGAGATCATACTCATGACTCTTAGCTATCACAGCCTTCAAACTATCCTGTAACTGATCCCACAAAGCTGGGTGTTTGCATGCCGCATGCATAGCTTCTGACGCTAACACACTGACCTGGCTATATTTCATTCTTTCCTCTGCCCCAGTCCAACCATATCCCAACAGATCGCTTGTGCGCCTCGCGGGCAGTCCCAACCTTGCTTGTGTCGTGAACCGAAGAAGAACTAAACACTTTGGTATTTCAGATATGTTCAAGTACTTTAGTAGGTGGAATATGTGTTTGCAAGGTAGACCCTTTTGAAACATTCTTCTGCAGCTGCACCGTATAAGTTTTGCGGAATTTACTGATGTATACTCCACCCAAAAACGACTATTCCGGTTATTCTTCCAGGCCACGATGTACTGTTGTGATCCATCTCCCAGCTTAATTTCTACAATCTCCATGCCATCAATTTTTCTAAGATCTTCTTGCAACATATAGAAGTTTGCTGGAGTGAAGACATGAGAAGCAGCTATCTCAAGTTCCCTCGATGTAGTAACTGGCACCGGTAAACTCTGTGAGGCTATGTAGTCATCTCGCGCCTCGTTTTCATGGATATGTACAACGGCGTTCTCATAATGCAAATCATATCCACAAGTGTCATTTCATCGTCTAGGTGGAGGTGAAGGCATGAGTTTAGGCTTTCACTCCGCTGGTTGCTTTTCATGCCAAGCCAAAACCCCTCTGTCAGATAACCCGCGGCCCACAGTCTCCTCTTCTTATACATCCGTCTCAACCATGTTACTGTTTTTTCCGACTGCCATCTTTTGGTAAACGCGTGCCATCTCTCCTCAAACGCGTGCCATCTTTCGGAACTCCTTCAAGGACTTGGGACTGAGGTGAATCTTCATATTTTTTTCTATATGCCACGTACATATACGGTGCCACACATCTGGCAAGACTTTGCGAATTGCCTTGATCATCGCAGCGTCGGCGTCTGTGATTACACTCTTCGGCATCTTTTGACACATGGACCTCAAAAAAGTCTGCAGCAGCCACACGTATGTCTGTTCGGTCTCGTCCGAAACTATGGCACAACCAAAAACAGTGGTCTTCCGGTGATTGTTAAGACCAACCAAAGGTATGAATGGCATACCATAGTGGTTCATCTTGTACGTGCTGTCAAATACAAGCACGTCGCCAAAGTCCTCATAGTCATGACGAGACTGGGAGTCACACCAGAACATCCTATTCAAGTGTCCTTCCTTATCTAGCATGTACTCAAAAAAGAAGCTAGGATCCCTCTGTTTCCTACTGGCCATGATGCCTATGGCTGTGGCAGCATCACCTTTTGAAAGCAGCTTCCTCTTCTCCCTGGCCCAAAGGTTGTATATTTCACGCCTGGTAAAACCAACACCGCCATACCATACATGTTTGCTGATGAGGGAATCCATCATGTCGTGAATTCTAATCCCTGCAGCTCCCATGGACATTATCTCATGCTTCTGAAACTCTTTGATTTTTCTGTGGGACCAAAGAAAAGGTACCTCGTCCGGTCCTGCCAACATATGGCTATGCTTGTCCTCAAAACTTGCAACATACCAAACCCCATGCTTTTGGTCAAGCTTGACAGTCAGGTGTGCTTCGCAAAAGCAGCGTGTCTCGGCTCTGAGCCGACGGCTGTGCCCTTCCTCGGTTAGCAACTTGTTGTCATGTTTCCCTTGTCTGGAACAAACAAACCTCCTATAATGCATAAGATGTGCCTCGGTTTTGGTGTACCTGACCTTATTCTTCCTAATGCTGAAACCATTAGCTTTAGCATAGCTGTTGTAGAAATCATACGCAGCATCCTGAGTCATAAAAGTCATGTCCATTATCTGCATGAACATATCCCTCTTATCATCTGCACTGGCAGTATCTTGGACATTCATTACCCCACCATCATCTGTCACCTACAAAATCAAAACATAGCCATGAAAACTGTTTTGTATGGTTTAACATTACTTTCATAGAACATTGGTTACACAAATACCTCACTCATGGTGACCAACGACTGCGAATCCCCAGAATCAGGTGCATCTGATGATTCGTTGTTAAGGCCTGTCTCCGCGTCGGATTCACCGTAATAGTCGTATGCATTATGACATTCGGAAATGAACTGAAAAATACAACACAAATACATAATTACTTATCATATAATATTCCAGAATGAATTCAATTTGCATGCCAATAAATTTTTTCACTTATGTACCTGACTAATGTAATCTTCATTTGAGAGCTCCGAATTGTTTTCCTGACCATCATCATGCTCATCCATCTACAAATTTTCAACACAAAAATATAATGTTGTACGATGGCACCAAAAAATTACAACATGGTAATGCCACTCACATTAAAATCTTCCCATTCGTTCCCATTCTCTGACTGATTTCCAAGATCTGAATTGTCATCATCTGACCAATCTTCTATCCAGTCTTTCATCAGTTCTCCAAACTCCATGTATACCATCATATCAGTTAACTCCTCGTCCGCCATTTCCTACAACAAATGCTGAAAACATTATCAATGATGAAATATCAACACATAGCTAACGATCATGGATGTTCTGTAAACAACCCCAACCGAGGCCGTTCAGATCTGCCAAACCAAGCCAGGAAGATGGCCACGGCACCCGTCGTGATCACTTTCTATCGCGAGGAGCAGCACTACAAAACCTAGCTAGATCTGTGATTACCTCTGCCGCCGGATACCTAGGTTAGCCGCCACATCAAATAATGATAGTCCTAGTGGACACAGCCGACGGCAACCGACGATACGTGAATCCTACACTGAAGAAACCCAGATCACGAGGAGCAGCACTACCGGAACAAGATCCACGATTGCATGTGCCGCTGGGTAGGTAGGTTACCCTCCCCGCTAGGCTAACCACTATATCTGACGGCGACAATTCGTTCGATGTTGCGGCGAGCGAGACTAGAGGGGTGCGGGGGGATGCAGGATGCGGTACCTATGAGCGCTAGAGATTCACGATGTTGCCACACCCGCTGTCCGACGAGATCGCCGGCGACGAGATAGCCGCGCGATGCTGGAGATCTACCGCGTGAATTATGGAGCTGCGTGAATGCTCGCGAGATTGATGGAGGTGCGTGAATGATTGGATCCGGCAGGTCTTACATGGTCGTGGGGTCGTGTGATGTTTTTTTTCCGGACCAGGTACTGTACGTATACGGTCTGGGCTATACAGGGCTTGGCAGGGCTAGACAGGGCTTGGATCTGGGCTACGGCGGGCCAGGAAAAAACAAACTCACGGGGACAAAAATACCCCTCCGAAATTAGGTTAGGGGGGAGCACCGGAGCAGGGCTCCCGCGGCAATGCATCCCCTGACCTCTGCTGTTGGGTTGAGCTGGCACCGCGGCCAAATCGCCTGGTTTTAAGTCGCCCCTGCGACTTTACTCGTGGACGTGTATTCACCCTCGCGCCCTCGTGCCAAGCCGCCGCATCCGCCGCGCCACCTGCCTTCATCGCCACGCCCCGGGCCGGTTTGCCGCGACGCCTCTCTTTGTCGGGCGACTCCTCGAGCCGCCGCCTGGCCCCTCAGCACGCCGCCTTGCGGAACCGTTGGCCCCGAGCCACTAGCCAGCTCCGGCTAAATGCTTGGGATCGTTCAACCCTAATGTCGCGTCCTCTAAACTTAAAGTATTGTTATAATTAAGCTTCATGTGTTGAAGAAAGATAATCATAAAGAAGAAAGGAGCGACTTCTATGCAATCGCTATAGCTGATATTGATCGCGCCATGAAGAAATCTACTGATAACTTGCTACATGCACCGGGAGGTGTAAGCTTCAGACTTGCACAAATGGAGGGCAGAAACACACCATCTTGAGGACTCTGTTGGCACGTTGAAGTTTGTAATTGATAACTACAAATGGCAGCACTGATGGAAAACTGAGACAATTTGAGAACACACGGTGAGAGATTAACAGGAGACTAGAAAAGAATAGTGACGCCATGTTATCTGACGGATCCACAAGTAATCACTTGGGGTACAAGGCATGCCACGCCTAAATCCATCTCGCGTCAAGCGGCATGGTTCAGGTCACCTTCCGCATATGCAAGAACTTTATCATAAAGTGCTGACAAAATGCAAGAGAATCCAGCACCAACATCCGCGTCACGCCGGGTCACTGAAAAAATGCAGGCTTTGCTCGCCGTCCTCGCAGTCCAGTGTACATCACATTTGCCGGGTCACCCATCGGATGCGTATGTACACGGCGGGTTGTCAGGTCAGACGGATTAAGCCTACCTTGTGCTTTCAGCAAGCAACTTTGACTCGCCACAGAAAGCCAGAAACTAATTCACCGTATGGTCTCCGGTTTCGACAGCCCGGCCGTGGTCGATCATACAGCTAGCAGTCGATGTGGTGGCCAGAGTCAGATGTCCTGACGAACGTTGCCCACACATAACCTGTCTTTCAAAAACATCAGGTGGTATCTATCTACATCTATTTTAAGACATTGTTTCCGTCAAAGAACAATTACTTGGTCCGTATATTTTTACGTGCAGGACAATGATTTATTATAAAGATGGTGACATGCTGTGTCTATGGAGTGTGCGTTAGCATCATCATGCACCGGTGCCCGTGCCCGCTTGTTGTTGAACGAGTGAGCGCAAGCCGCCACCCGTGCAACTCGATTTACATCATTTCGCGTGGCTTACCGCGACTATGATTGACTCGCTCGTCCACGCTGGCTTACAAGACCGCGGCCGACTCATCTGTCCGCTCCCATGGCCGACTCACCCGTCATTGATTTCAACTTTACCGTAGTGATCATCAACTCTGCGACGGATAATTCCGGCTCAACACATCAGGTGAAATCCATCCAGTATATTTTATATTATATATTGCTTTCTTTGAAAGAGCAATTACTTTGGCTTGCCAGTTCTCCAATGCAGGACAAGTTATATCACTGAGATGTTGAATGACTCATTCTGGTTTATATCACGGTCAAATATGGAGAGTCTCAAGCCAACTCCTCGAGTAGTCTTAAGACTCGGGGGCTACAATGACATGACTCGGGAACTCCGGGTCATTGGAGGGAATGATAACCCGGTTCCGGAGGACACCGCCATATTGATGAAAATTTAAAGGCCGTCAGAAAATTGTCGTTCCAAAATAAAAATTCTGGTTTAAAATCCGGTTCAAGAGACATCTCTCTCCCGCAAAGCTTTGAAGCTCTCAAAACCGGTTCAACATCCGGATCAAGGTAAATTAGTCCCTTACAAAGCTTTGAGGATCTCAATATCCGGTTTAAGAATTTCCGGTTCAAAACATGGGTATCCTGCCTTACGGCTTATCTTATTATGGTCACTTGGGGGCTTCCTGCTCATCGGGCAAAGCTATCAGTACCCTCTTGATCGGCGCAATGCCAAAATTTATATGGTCACTTGGGGGCTTCCTATTCAAACATAGGTCGTATTCGAACCAAAGAGAACATAGCTATCGATACCCTTTTGATTAGCAAACTGCTGAACCTACTTGGGGGCTTCTCGATCGTATCCGAATCATAGCTCAACCCCTTTGGGAATCGACGTGGATCGTATTCGAATCAGAATCGCTAAACAACTCTCAAGGTCACTTGGGGGCTTCCTGTTCAAACATGGGTCGTATTCGAACCAAAGAGAACATAGCTGTCGATACCCACTTTGATCAGCATCGCCAATGCCACCGGGGGCTATATGATCGTATTCGAATCTTAGCTTAACCCCTTTGGAACGGTTTACTGATCGTATTCGAATCAGAAGCCTCAAAATTTTTATCTATTTTTATACAATCGCAAGTATTTGAGTTGTCACAAATATCATATGTGCCGGCTCTTACAGAGTTGAGTTATCAACTTCATTGTCCGGGTCACATAAACCGACGGTATCATTCAAAGGATCATATGGATCTTGTGATCTACTTGTGTGCAGGATAAGACTATATTTGGGTGGTTACCCGCCCTGGCTTTTGACATTAAGTCACCAGGGCATATGTTATTTAAACTCTGTGCAGGATCTACAGAGCTATGGCTTACATAAATGATCAAGTTCAAGCCCATCATCAAAGATGGAAATTGATGTCTCAAAAGGGTTATTAATTCTTGATTTTCTCAAAGGCTATACGCCACCGGGTTACAATGAATGTGCATCGGCCAAGAGCCGCCAGGTATTTAAACTCCGGATTTACTTGTCAACCGATGAGGTATTCAAATCTTTAATAGCCAAAACTGGCTGGATTTTCATGATGATATTGAATGATTGAGGTTTTTATACCGGATTATATTATTCAAATCTTGAATAGCCAACATGGCTGGATTTCTATTGTGATTATCAACAACCAATGTTATGATTGAGGTATTCCAAGTCGCTTTAGCGCAACGGCTATTATTTTACTAATGGATATGATTTATTCTACAATTGAAGGAATAGTCCTGAGACGCTGCAGGCTTACGACCCAACACTTGGGGGCTACATTATTTAAATTGAGATTACATCAAATGTGCAAGTCTCATGTCGTTGCAAGCATGCACCATGACACTTGGGGGCTAATGCAAAGTCATTGTTTGCTCACCTTTATTGAAGACCCGACTCATCACATCGTAATGAGCCGGCCCTTGGGGGCTACCAATTGCTCCTATCAACAATTCAAGTATATATAAAGTCCCAACTCAGTATTATCTTACTAAGCCGGCCCTTGGGGACTACATGTTGCTGTTCAAGTCTACATGTTCATATTTATGAAGTCCCTGCTCATTATTGCATAATGACCCGGCCCTTGGGGGCTACACTGGTTGAAATTTTACGAGCATAAGGCAATTACAAGTCCCATGTTGCTACAAGCATGACAACCCGACACTTGGGGACTACATGTTGCTGTTCAAGTCTACATGATCATATTTATGAAGTCCTTGCTCATTATTGCATAATGACCCGGCCCTTGGGGGCTACACTGGTTGAAATTTTACGAGCATAATGCAATTACAAGTCCCATGTTGCTGCAAGCATGACAACCCGGCACTTGGGGGCTACATATGTGGAATATTCAGTTTTGTGAATAATGATTGAGATGAATAACCAGGATTTCTTCGAGGTCGCAACACTTATATGGAAGCAAGTCTTAACTGTCAGGACCCCGACTCAATGCCACATCGATCTAGCATGTAACACCTCATATCACTTTGCGGCCTCACGCACGGTATTCCCACGGGTGTCGCCTTACCTTTGCCCGGGACCGTTTGCGCCTTTTGGCACACGTATATGACAGTGTCGCTAGCATCCATATGATAAGGAGCCCGGGCTGACATGGCTAGTCGTAAACCCAAAGCGGCACAGACTTACAGGGACAGGCATCCATGACCCAGCATCGAACGTGTCGGTCATCAGCGAGTGAATCCAGGCTGTAGCACTGGGCTAGCAGGACTCCGGTGAACCGGGCTGTAGCGGGCTAACAGGACTCCGGTATTCACCGCGTGACATTTCCCCGAAGGGACAGACACAGGAACGAAGAAGGACACATGCCGGCCAGCCTAAGTGTTCCGGAGCAGTAGCAAGCTACCATGGCTCGGTGGAAACACTAGGAGACATTTCTCCATAAGAGAGGCTACTAAAGATAAACAACTATATGGTCAGATCCCACACATACCAAGCATTTCAATAACATACACACAATATGCTCGATATGTGCAAATATAACATGGCATCACAACATGACTCTATGACTCAAGTAATCTATTCAATAGGCTCCGAGGAGCGAGATATTACAAACATGGGTCTCATGACCCAACATTCAGAGCATACAAATCAAGCACAAGCGGAAGCTATCATGTCTGAGTACAGACATCAATAAATGAAAAAGGCTGAGAAGCCTGACTATCTACCAAATCCTGCCGAGGCACAAGATCGTAGCTGAGGTAACAAGCTAAACGTCGAAGACCACGCGGAAATACTAGTGAGACTGAAGTCTCTCTGCAAAAACACAAAATAGGCAAACGTGAGTACAAATGTACCCAGCAAGACTTACATCAGAACTATCTACATATGCATCATTATCAACAAAGGGATGGTGGGGTTTAACTGCAGCAAGCCAGCTTTGACTCGGTGGCTATCCTGAACTACGACTGCGAGTAACTTTTTTGAGGTGGCGCACACGAGTCCACATATTCACCATATCAATACACCACTATGGATCCGCTCACGTCTCCCTACGAGAACGCCATCCATAGCACTCACGCTTATCTTGCGTATTTTAGAGTATCCACTTTCACTTGTCTATGAACTGATATAAGCAACCCAGAAGTCCTTTTCCGTGGACACGCCTATTCGAATAGATTAGGTTAACCCTGCAGGGGTGTACTTCTTCACACACGCTCTCACCACTTACCGCCGTTTACACGACATGTACTCGGCAACCTTCAAGCGGAAGCCCAACGTGGGTGTCGGCCACGGCCTGCCTAAACACTCAAGTCTCTAGTCCAGGTTTATCGCCTATTCGGGTTCCATCCATGAGGAGATCCGGCCGGAGTTTCGCTCACAGCCCCAAACGATGTGTACAGGGTTCCGTGACACCAAACGGGTGCCCGGTTTACCCGGCCACGTGCCTACCGCATCACAGCCCACCCCTACGGTCAGCGCTGTCCACGGCCTCCAGCATACTACAAACACCAGAAACTACTTGCAACTCCTGGACAGAGGACAAGGGTGATTAAGAAGCCGAGAGGGTCCATTGGTTTCGGGCCCAATGCGTGGTAGTAGCTGAATCATGGATCACAAACACAGAACTCAGTTCCTGAGGACGGCTGCAATGAGACAACCCACCATGTACTCCTACATGGCCTCTCACCGCTACCTTTACCAAATCGTGTTCACACACTTAGCTCACACACAGTAGGACATGTTCACACACCTCTGATTCATCCCCGATGAATCAGACCTGACTCAACTCTAAGCAGTAGCAGGCATGACAAACAAACATGAATGAGTAGGCACAACAGGGCTCAAACAACTCCTACTCATGCTAGTGGGTTTCATCTATTTACTGTGGAATGACAGGTCATGTAAAGGATAAAGGGGTTCAGCTACCGCAGCAAGTAACAGATGAATCGATGTTGTCCTAATGCAGTAAAAGAGAGCAGGAGCGAGAGAGTGGGATTTTATCGGAATGAACAAGGGGGGGTTTTTCTTGCCTGGCACTTCTGAAGATAACATTGAGTCTTCATCAGTGTCAACGATCACATCATCGGTATCACGTCTATCGAGAGGGGACAAATACCGGCAACAAAGAAGAAATACAATCAATGCAATGCACAATATGATGCATGCTATGACATGGCAATATGAATGTGTTTTGGGCTAATGCGACTAGCAACAGATTAAATGAAGTTGGTTTGAATACAAGATTCAAATTCAAACTCCATATGTGATTATTTAAATGTCATTCACTTCATTTGCTCTAAACAGTAGTGATAAGTTGTTCTAACATGCATGAAAATGGTACAGATGGATTCCTTGAATTTTTCTGATAATTTTTCATATATAAATTATTTAATTTGGAGTTACGGTTAATTTTCTATGAATTATTGAAGTTTAGGGCATTTTCTGATATTTCCTGAATATTTAGAATTAGAATAATTCCAGAAAATGAATTATGGCGTCAGCACCACGTCACTGTGACGTCAGCAGTCAACTGGGCTGGCTCGGGTCAAACCTGACATGTGGGGGCCACACGTCAGTGACACAGTGCTGGCTGGAGTCACAGACATGTGGGGCCGGTCAAAGGCCACGTCAGCGAGGTCAACGCCGACGCGTGGGGCCACTGCAATTAGATTAAACTTAATCTATTTTAGTTAGCCGGTTAGTTAGGCCGTGGGGCCCGGCTGTCAGTGGCTCTGGGGGGTTAGTTAGTGGGGTCATTAGCGCTAATGACGACGCCACGTCAGATACGCCGGCGATGAGTCGCCGGTGACCACAGAACACGGCGGGGCACGCCGGACTTGCACTAGAGGCGTCAGTTTGGCGCGCTGAGGGCACCAGGGGATGGCCCTTGCTCCCGCGCATCCAGAGGACCGAGTGGGAGGTCGTGGGGTCGACGGAGCTCGTCGGAACGGAGCTCGCGGCGGCGCCGGAGTTCGGTGAGTGCGGGGCTGGCGCTGTGGTGCACGGGAGGGCGAGTTAGGATAGGCGTTAGACTCCTGGTGGCTTCCTGAGTGCGGTGACACGCTCCGAGACGAGCTCAAGCGGCTGTAGTGACGGCGGTGACGAGGTCAGCGGCGGCCGGAGTTCGGCCGCGGCGGAGCTATGGCCTAGAGCTCGCAAACGCGAGGGGAGAGAGAGGGGTTCTGCACGGAGGCTCACCACGGAGCTGTAGGGAGGGTTAGTGGGCTCGGGGGCGGCCGGAGTGCAGCGAATCGACGGCGACGACCTCCGGTGGCCGAGGAGGGGAACGGCGACGTGGGCGGTGATGCAGGGCGTCCGGGGCCTCGTGGCTTGGTGGAGAGGAAGAGGGGGTCGAGGCGGAGCCTCTGGGCTAGTCGGGGGAGCGAGGGAGGCCCGGCGGCCATGGCTACGGCGAGCGGCGCTCTCAGGTGCGTTCGGTGACGAGAGGGAGGGAGAACAGAGGAGGAGGAGGGGGTCCAGAGAGAGAGAGGCGGTCGAGGGGGTCGAGGCCGTCTCCGTGGCGTCGCGAGGGGGTCGGGGAGGCTGCCACGGCGAAGCAGGAGGTGGCCGGCGTCGGCGCGCGTGCGTCCAGCACGCAGCTGCTTCGTGCGCTGGCACGGGAAGAAGACAGGAGAAGGGGGCCAGGTGGGCTGGGCCGCTGGGGGAGCTGGGCCGGGCAGGTAAGCAGGTAAGTGGCCCAGGTGGCCTCTCTCCCCTTTTTTTCTATTTTGTTTCTCTTTTCTATTTCTGTAGTTTTGTTTCTGATTTAGTTTATAGCCCAAATCATTTTAATAAATCCTGCAAATAATTGTGGCCATTAAAAGAATTATTACAGAGGCTCTTAACTATTTTCAGAATTGTTGGAGCATTTAAAAATATAATAGTATTTAAATGCCCCAATTCAAATACAATATGGATTATTCAAAATCCATAATGGCCCAAAAATATTGGCATCATTTTTGGTAGAGGTTTTTCACCTTTGTCAAAAATCATGAACATTTTTGAAAGCCATTTGGACTTACTTGAAAGTATTTTAGGTGAACCTAGTGAATTCCTTTAATGCTAGGGTTTGAGCAATCCCCATTTCAAATTTCATAAAATTTAAACATGTGACAGCTTATCACTATGTTCTCCCCTTAAGACTTGGGGGCTACAGGTATTATGCATATAAAGAAGGAACATCTTCAAATTCTCAGCTTTGAGTAAATCAGGAAGATCAATTACATGACCCGGTGTCAACAACAATTATGGCTCGACATCACCAGTCTTTTATAACCCGAAGATTTTGGAAATTATAACTCGGCAAGATCTACATCTTTAAGCCGGTTGAAAATCAGATGAATATTTCAAGACCTATATTTTTAAGACGGTGCTTTGGAAGCCGACTCAAATGGATTATTTGTTTACAATATTTCATCTACAAACAAATTGATTGTGAAGCTGGTTTATTGACCCAGATTTTCTAGAAGAAGGAAATGACAAGGACTTAAGGATGTTCAGGTGACGGTTTACAAGGATTCTTAACCCGGAGCACAACCTGTCAAATTTGTTCTTGTGTTTATTTTGCAGCATAAGTTTACCATGGATAAATCCAAGCTAAACTTGGGGGCTAATGTCGGGAATATACCCCGCGGTGTAACCCAGCCGGAAGTATAACCCGGCCGGACTTGGCGACTCACTAAAGACCTGCCCGATCCTGGCGACTTATGGGTGACCTGGCAAGCGGATCAGAGGAGCGACAAGACTCGGGGGCCCAGGAGGCTCAAGGCCCAGAAGGTCGGCTTACGTTATGGTAGGCCGCCTTAAGAGGAAAGGCGTGAGGAATATCTCCCTTACAAGGAATCAAGACCCGGACTTGTATCCGGCTTGTAGTAGAAGATAGGCTAGTCCTAATCCTATTTGGACTCCACATGTAACCCACCCCTCTAACTTATATAAGGAGGGCACGGCTCCCCAAAGAAGGAGGGAGAAAGAAGAAACAATCTCTAGGGCTAGACACGAAAACCCGGCTTACTGGCGACTCTCTCATTATCGTAATGAGACCTAGCCTCAAACAGCATGTAGGGTTGTTACCGGATGATGTTTCCCGGGGCCCCAAGCTGTCTAAATCCTCGTCTTGCGTGTTGCGTCTCTCGCCCCGATCAACCCCTCTCAAGCTACCACATAGATGCGTTGGCCTCGTGATTAAGTCCTGACACTAAGGACATCTGCCGTGACAATTCCATGACACTTGGGGATGCTTGATACGTCTCCAACGTATCTACAATTTTTGATTGTTCCATTCTATTATATTACCCCTTTTGGATGTTTATGGGCTTTATTTTACACATTTATATCAGTTTTGGGACTAACATACTAACCGGAGGCCCAGCCCATATTGTTGTTTTTTGCCTATTTCAGTATTTCGAAGAAAAGGAATATCAAACGGAGTCCAAATGGAATGACACCTTCGGGAGTGTTATTTTTGGAACAAATCTAATCCGAAGAGCTTGGACTACAAGTCAAGAAGCTCCTGAGGGCCCCACGAGATAGGGGGCCTTGCCCCCCCTGTAGGGTGCGCCCCCTGTCTCGTGGGCCCCTCGGGCGGCCACCGATGTACTTCTTCTTCCTATATATACCTACGTACCCCGAAAACATCCATGAGCACCACGAAACACAATTTCCACCGCCGTAACCTTCTGTATCTGTGAGATCCCATCTTGGAGCCTTCGCCGGCACTCTGCCGGAGGGGGAATCAACCACGGAGGGCCTCTACATCAACATCCTTGCCCCTCCGATGAGTTGTGAGTAGTTTACCACAGACCTACGGGTCCATAGTTATTAGCTAGATGGCTTCTTCTCTCTTTTTGGATCTCAATACAATGTTCTCCCCCTCTCTTGTGGAGATCTATTCGATGTAAACTCTTTTTGCGGTGTGTTTGTCGAGATCCGATGAATTGTGGGTTTATGATCAAGTTTATCTATGAATAATATTTGAATCTTCTCTGAATTCTTCTATGTATGATTGAGTTATCTTTGCAAGTCTCTTCGAATTATCAGTTTGGTTTGGCCTACTAGATTGGTCTTTCTTGCAATGGGAGAAGTGCTTAGCTTTGGGTTCAATCTTGTGGTGTTCTTACCCAGTGACAAAAAGGGTTGCAAGACACGTATTGTATTGTTGCCATCAAGGATAACAAGATGGGGTTTATATCATATTGCATGAGTTTATCCCTCTACATCATGTCATCTTGCTTAATGCGTTGCTCTGTTCTTATGAACTTAATACACTAGATGCATACTAGATAGCGGTCGATGTGTGGAGTAATAGTAGTAGATGCAGGCAGGAGTCGGTCTACTTGTTATGGACGTGATGCCTATATACATGACCATGCCTAGATAATCTCATAACTATGCGCTTTTCTATCAATTGCTCGACAGTAATTTGTTCACCCATCATAATACTTATGCTATCTTGAGAGAATCCTCTAGTTAAACCTATGGCCCCTGGGTCTATCTCTTATCATATTTACTTTCAATCTACCTTTATTTACTTCTTTACTTTTTGCATCTATCTTATAAAATACCAAAAATATATTTATCTTATCATACTATCTTTATTAGATCTCACTTTCGCAAGTGGCCGTGAAGGGATTGACAACCCCTTTATTGCATTTGTTGCGAGTTCTCAGTTTGTTTGTGTAGGTGCGTGGGACTTTTGAGGAGCCTCCTACTAGATTGATACCTTGGTTCTCAAAACTGAGGGAAATACTTACGCTACACTTTGCTGCATCACCCTCTCCTCTTCGAGGAAAACCAACACAAGCTCAAGACATAGCAAAGTGGCATCATCAATAACATGCGACCTATCAGAATTCATAGCAGTAGCAGGTTTAGGTGTCGCAAGCTTACTCAAAACAGAAGGAGAATCTAGTGCAGAACTAGATGGCAGTTCCTTACATCCCCTCGTAGTTGAGGGAAAAATCTTGGTTCTTTTGTCTTTCAAGTTGCTCATAGTGATCAACAGATATAATTCCCAAGTGACTCAAAGAATAGAGCTACGCTCCCCGACAACAGCGCTAGAAATTAGTCTTGATAACCCACAAGTGTAGGGGATCGCAACAGTTTCCAAGGGTAAACTATTAAACCCAAATTTATTGATTCAACACAAGGGGAGCCAAACAATATTATTGAGTATTAGCAGTTGAGTTGTCAATTCAACCACACCTGGATAACTTAGTATATGCAGCAAAGTATTTAGTAGCAAAGTAGTATGATAATAGAGGCAACAGTAGAAAAATAATATTTTTTGGGTTTTGTAGTGATTGTAACAATAGCAACGGAAAAGTAAATAAGCGAAACACAAGATGTGAAAACCTTGTAGGCAATGGATCAGTGATAGATAATTATGTTGGATGCGATTCTTCATGTAATACCTATAACATAGGGTGACACAGAACTAGCTCCAGTTCATCAATGTAATGTAGGCGTGTATTCCGTAAATAGTCATACATGCTTATGGAAAAGAACTTGCATGACATCTTTTGTCCTACCCTCCCGTGGCAGCGGGGTCCTAGCGGAAACTAAGGGATATTAAGGACTCCTTTTAATAGAGAACCGGAACAAAGCATTAGCACATAGTGAATACATGAACTCCTCAAACTACGTCATCACTGAGAAGTGTCCCGATTATTGTCACTTCGGGGATGTCGGATCATAACACATAATAGGTGACTATAGACTTGCAAGATAGGATCAAGAACACACATATATTCATGAAAACATAATAGGTTCAGATCTGAAATCATGACACTCGGGCCCTAGTGACAAGCATTGAGCATAGCTAAGTCATAGCAACATCAATCTCAGAACATAGTGGATACTAGGGATCAAACCCTAACAAAACTAACTTGATTACATGGTAAATCTCATCCAACCCATCACCGTCCAGCAACCCTATGATGGAATTACTCACGCACGGCGGTGAGCATCATGAAATTTGTGATGGAGGATGGTTGATGATGACGACGGTGACGAATCCCCCTCTCCAGAGCCCCGAACGGACTCCAGATCAGCCCTCCCGAGAGAGATTAGGGCTTGGCGGCGGCTCCGTATCGTAAAACGCGATGAAACTTTCTCTCTGATTTTTTTCTTTGCGAGACGGAATATATGGAGTTGGAGTTGAGGTCGGCGGAGCCTTAGGGAGCCCACGAGATAGGGGGGCGCGCCCAGGGGGGTGGGCGCTCCCCCACCCTCGTGGACAGGGTGTGGGCCCCCTGGTCTTGATTCTTTCGCTAGTATTTTTTATATTTTCCAAAAAGTGCCTCCGTGGATTTTCAGGATATTCCGAGAACTTTTGTTTTCTACACATAAAACAACATCATGGTAGTTGTGCTGAAAACAGTGTCAGTCCGGGTTAGTTTCATTCAATCATACAAATTAGAGTCCGAAACAAGGGCAAAAGTGTTTGTAAAAGTAGATACGTTGGAGACGTATCAGCAGCCATCCGCCGTCGTGAGGCAGCCGAGGAGCGGGAGCGAGATCTTCTATCTTCAAATGCAGCTCTTCAGCGCGAATTTGAGGAGTGTCGTGCCTTTCTGGCCTCATCACCAGGCGAGGCAGCCCTTGCCGAGGCAGAGCTCCTGCGGCGCCATGAAGATTTGACGTTGTAGACCATGGAGCACAGCCTGGCGTTGGAGAGGCTGGAGGTGAGGGAGTGGCAGGCTGCCACGGCTGAGGACGCCATCACCACCCGAGAAGCTCAGGTCCAGCTGGAGGTGGAGGAGAGGGTGGCGAAGGCGCGTGCTGAGTTGGCTGGGAGGCACCGCCTGGATCTAGAGCTGTTTGAGGCGGAGCTTGAGGGCCGGACCTCCGCCCTGAAGGCTGAGCTGGAGTCTGTGGAGTAGCGCCAGAGCGCTACCCGAGGGGCTCTGACTTCCTCTGAATCCACCCTGAATTCTGCCCGTGCCGAGATATCCTCTCTCTAGAAGCAAGTCGAAGTCACCGCTTCCCTCCCGAAGAAGGCTTCGAGTGAAAAGAGTCGTCGCCTGACATTGGAATGCGAGCACGGCTCCATGCTCCAGGGTCTTCGCGTCAAAGCCAACAATGCCTTGGGTGCTATTTGTGACGAGAGCGCTCCTCACCCGCACGAGAGCGACTACGCTAGCCACCTCAACTTCTTCACTGATATCGTGACCCGCCTGGAAGCTCAGGCCGTGAAGGCTCGCCAGCTTGTCGAGGAGAGGAGCCAGGGCCTCCTTGGGCATGCACTCTCTCGCATCTTTAGCAACCTCCTGAACCTTGATCCCACTTCAATTTCAGCACCGTGGTAGCCCCTGTGCCTGCGGCCATCCAAGACAAGCTCTCCAAGTGGGTGGATGTCCATGTGGAGGCCTTGATGAAGGAACTGATTCCTGAGGACAACACAGCTGTGCTCGCGGCCAAAGAAGCTAGCGCGGGTGGTGATGATGAGGAGGATGGCAGCCATGACACAAGCAGCGCGGATGGGAGAGATGAAGGAGGCTCGTCCAGCTAGGCCCATGTTTTTGCTTTAACCTATATGACAAAAACTTGAACACTTCCTTGTGAGAGCATTTTGAAAAGGGGGTGCCCCTTATGATGTGTCAGATTGTGAAATGCTTTTGAAGTAGCGCCCGGAGCAGGGCCCCGCAGGGCTGGGGGCCGCTGCACGAGGTAGTTGTTTAAGACTTATCTTTGGTTTCGTGGGTCTCGACTGAGGCCTTGTGTCGTGATGGCGCTCCTTCTCCTGAGGTGAGCTTGCTGCGGGCTTGCGACGTTCTGTGCCTCTCGAGGGGCCCGCCGGCCTGTCGTAGAGTGCCTCATGAGAAGCCAACTACCAAACCGTGACGAGGTGGGCGTGCGGGGCGGCCGCACCCCCGAGCCCCCAAGGGGAGCGATCGGTACCAGCGCGAGCCCCCACTCGCGAGGCGCTCGAGGGCTGGCCAACAGTCACGAGCTCTAGATAGAACGCAAGAACTGAAGGCAACAGAGTGACATGAAACGAGAAAACTCACCCCATTTTACAAACACACGAAAAACGAACTGCTTCAAGAAGTCGACAAGCAAGTACAAAAAGAGGCAAAAGCAAATGGTCGTGTACGGCGTCTAGCTAGTCTTCAGTCTTCGGTCTTCTCACCAGCGCAGAGCTAAGTGCTTCCACTGGCTGGGCATAGTCATTGGGGACAGTGTGGACGGCCAGCACGGAGCATGGTGCTTCATCTAGGACGTGGGCGGGAGCCCCCGTTGAGGCCCCAGGGCGGCACTCAGGAGACTCCGGGGCATGTACAACCCCACTCGTTATTACGTGAGAGTGTCACGAGCGGAGACCTTCACATGCCAGAGCCTTGCTTCATGTCGCCTGACCAGGACCCCACCATGGGCCACCCCTGACCACCGTTGGGGAGACCGGAAACTAGGACAAAACCAAGGGGCCAGGGGGATGCTGGCGGCATCCTCGGCGACCGTAGGCCCCCCACCAGGCAGAAGGGCTCGCCGGCGCCTTCCCTGGTGGGGAACCTACCTCCAGGCAGGACTCTGCTCCGTGCAGCGCAAGGAGGGCCCTGCCGCCGGGCTTCCCCCATGCTGCTCCCAACGTCCTTCACGCTCCTGTGGGGAATTCGTCATCCTGAGAGTCCTGGTGGCAGCCGCACCCTGGTTCACCTGCTATCGGCGTTCTGGGAATGGGGGTCCCCACACTTGCCTATCTGCGGCCTGCAGTGTGGCTCAAGGGGTGGCCCAGTACGACCCATCTTCATCAACTCAATCTCAAGACCCTTGCGAGGGGCCAAGCCTCGCGGGGCAGATGATGCAAGGCTTCCTTAGGAACGGCCTCACTAGGCAGGCTCGCGAGGAGGCGGAGAGATCAAGGCAGGGGTACCTCGCGAGGTTCTCGTGACGCAAGACATGATGATCAAGACCACGCGGGCGCAAGGCGGGCGCCAGCCTGCAGTGTCCTCGTTTCCTCTTTGGTGCAAAGGGCGCAAGAACAGGCGCGGAGTACCGAGGCATTAAGCAAAGGTTACCATTTCGGTGCAACGAGACCAAGACTAGCAGAGGAGCAGGACGGAGGTCACAGTGGAGCCCAAGATGGTGTCATCGCAGGTGCCTTTGGCAGCCGAAGACCAACTTTAGTCAGGATAACTTGTACTAGTTGTTCCCCTTCAAAATGGCTGTTGTTGGCTCCCTTCCCGAACAATATTTGGGAAGAGGACCAGGGCCTCCATAAATAGAGATAGCTACCACCATAGAGGGGGAACGGATCCAGAGATCACCTCATCTCGAGCCTAGAGAGATCCACCCAAGTAGAGCATCGCGCCAGCTCAAGGACACCTCTCGCGAGGCTGTTCTTTCTCTATACTGTTCATCATCATCCCCTGAGGCAATCCACCACACCACAAACTAGAGTAGGGTATTACACCACAACGGTGGCCCGAACTACTATAAACCTCGTGTCCCTTGTGTTGTTCATCGTGTAGCTTAGATTCATGGCGAGGCATTAGGACGTGGATCGGTAGGGGGAAGATCTCCGCGTGCACCCTAGAGTTCGAACCTTAAGGGTTTTGTCAGAACCTATTATTCGACATTTCGCGCGCCAGGTAGGGGTGCGCCGGAATCTTTCTTTCGCTGTTCCCCGTTTGATCGTTTGTCGCATCCATGGCTGGCGCTCACCGAGCCCGTGCCGATCGTCGGGCTGCTCTCGCCGCCCGCGTCGCCCAGACGGCTCCCGTAGGTGGGCCTCCCCGTCGTTCTCTGTCGCCTGCCACCAACGCCGCCGCCGTCCCGGCGGGGAACGAGCAGCAGGCATCGTTGTTGCATCCCTCAGTGCGACAGGAAGGCCGCACCACCACTCCGTCGCTGACTTCAGCTGGTTTGTCGTCTCACGCCCGTCGCGCTCCCACGAACGCGCATGCCGCGTTGCTCCTGGCATGCGAGCTACCGCACTACCGCCCCGTCAACGACCTCTACGAGGAGTGGCTCGCTCGCACCACCGAGCTCGTCAGCACCGCAGTGGGTTCTCTCGCGCTGTCCCTCTTGCTGCCTCGCCTTATGTCTTGCATGGGTGATGTAGCTCAGGAGGTGCCTCTGCCACCTCCTCCCCAAGAAGGTGCCCTGGCTCCAAGGCGTGTGGCCCCTGGACGAGACCCACCGCGCCCAACGCCCGCGCGACAAGAAAGGAGCTGCCAAGAAATCCCTCGTCCCCAAGAAGGCACTCGCATGCTCCCCGCTCCAGCACGTCAAGACCGCATCCCTGCGCCAGCACGTCAAGACCCCGCACTGCCCCTGGCGGTGGCGTGCGGGAATCTCCAGGAGCAAGCCCCGCGTCTGCAAAGGGCTCCGGTGGCCATCGCAGGCTGTCGCGCCTTCACCACTGAGCTACGCAATGTCGCCTCGCCGAGCAAGTTCAAGCTGGATCTGCCTCCTCACCATGACGGCACTGCGGACCCCACGGAGTTCCTGCAGCTCTACGAGCTGGGCATTGAAGCGGCCAACGGAGACAAAAGGGTCATGGCGAATTGGTTTCCCATGGCGCTCAAAGACGATGCCCGACGAGATGCGCACCTGCTTCATCGCCAACTTCCAGGGCACTCGCGACCGTCCCCCCAGTCGTGGGTGACCTGCACCGCATCAATCAACAACCTGGAGAAACCCTGCAGAAGTACATGCAGCGCTTCAACAACCTTGCCTCAAGATTCCCAAGGTGACCGAGGAGGCCATCATCTCAGTGTTCTCTGATGGCGTCTGTGATGTCAAGATGAAGGAGGAGCTGGCAATCGACGAGGATCTGTGCACGTCTCTGGAGCTGTTCAACCTGGCGACCAAGTGCGCAAGGGCTGAGGAGGGGCGACTCTCCCTTCTCGAGCTCCTAGCTGCTGACCCTGAAGAGAAGAAAGCCAAGGCCAAGGATGTGAAGCACAAGGGAGCAGCTGTGCTCACAGCAGAGCCAGACACGAAGTGCGGCAGGGACCAGCCGGAGTCATCCAAGGGCAGCCGGTACTGCATGTATCACGACCTCCAAACCCACAACACCAACGAATGCCAAGAGCTCAGGGCCGTGCGAGAAGGACGTATCGGTCGACACCCTAAGCGCAATGATCGGGGCTACGGCCAAGGAAGAGGAAGAGGTGGAGGATGATGAGATGACCGAGGCCCTCGCCAAGGGTGGTGTGACCGACCCCGCAAGGACCGCTGGCAGGACCAGCCTCGCGAGGGGCCTTGCAGGGATCAGCCTCGCGAGGATCACCCGCAGGGCAACACATGCCTTCCTCCTCTACCACCATCGCCAAGAAGGAATGATGACCACCACCAGGACGAAGGGGCTGGGGGCTTCCAAGAGCCGCGTGCTATCGCTTGCATCCTAGGCGGTGCCCAGGCCCCAGCCTCTCAGCGCATCTTCAAGCAGTTTGCTCGCGAGGTGAACGCAGTCCTCCCCAAGCTCGAGGCCACGCGCCCTCTCAGGTGGTCCACGTGCGCCATCACGTTCAGCTCAGCAGATCAACTCAAGTGTGCGGCTACAGCTGGCGTCCTCCCAATGCTTTGTTCCCGAGTCATCAGCAATGTGCAAGTTACCAGGACCCTCATCGATGGCAGCGCAGGGCTCAACATTCTATCCGTCAAGACGTTCAACAATCTCCAAGTGCCATATGATCAGCTTCAGCCAACCAAGCCTTTCTCAGGAGTCACTGACGGCTCCACCACCCTGATAGGGCAGGTCCGCCTCCCTGTTACCTTTGGACAGTGCAAGAACTACCGCACCGAGCTCATCGATTTTGATGTTGCTCACATTCTCCTGCCATACAATGCCATCCTCAGGTGTCCAGCCCTGGGAAAGTTCATGGCGGTGACCCACCATGGTTACAATGTCCTCAAGATGCCGGGAAGCGGCGGAATCATCACAGTCCCATGCGAGGAGAAGGATGTGGTGTGCTCCCTCGAGCGCGCCTTCCAAGCTGCATCACTCGAGGACCCAGATAGCAAGAGTGGGAACCCTCCCGAGGTAGTTCCCAAGAAGAAGAAGACATCACCCAGCTCAAGGCCTCAGGAGGCAGGCGTCTCCGGAGGCGCCACATCAGGATCTGCGCCCGTGCAAGGGGCGCCTCCCTCCATCGCATAGGAAGGCGGGCCCGGCGCCCTCCTTGGGCAAGGCTAGGGGGCTCTCTCCTGGAGGGCCTCAAACTTTGCCAAGATCACGAGGGAGGCGCTCGGGCACCACTTGGAGGCATGCTTCATGGCACATTTCCCTCAGGAAGGCATGAGGCAAGGAGGGCCCAACCCTCAGGAGTTCATCTCCATGGTCACTCAGGAGCTGCAGGAATGGAGAGTCAAGCGCAGCAATCCTCGCCTGCCCAGTGTAGCTCCCCATCTAGGCGAGGATGGCGGGCTGTGCGTCTGCATCGACTACCCGGGGCTCAACCGAGTCGCGTCTCAAGAGCGTTTCTGGCCTTCGCGCATGGGACGCTGCGAGGGTCCCACACCCAGCTACGTTTGCATGCCTTTCAGCCTGCCAAACGCGGCTGCTCCTCACTAGCGCCTAATGCAGAGCATTCTGGAAGCTTAGGAGGCCAGGCACCGCACGTTCCAAGTGGAGATGGAGATGGACCTTGAGGAGCCGCCTGGACCCCCATAGCCTCCCGAGGCTCAGGGCTCCGGTGGCTCATGAGGATCGGCTTCTTCATCGCACATCGTCAGCTACTCCAACACCCGCTCTGCAATGATATCAGGTGACATCTTTCGAGTTCCATTTTAGCTGGGAGCACCCTCAGGGCTGCATTATTCCCAGGTCGCGTGGGTCAATCCTTGCGGCATGTATCCCTTTTGCTTTTGTCTTTAGTTCACTTTGTTGGGGGCACCCCACGGGCTGCATCATCCCCAAGTCACTCGGGCCTGACCCAGTGGCATGTACCCTTCCTGAAGTTATCTAAGCTAGTTCGCCTTTCCTGCTTAATCTGCCTATGATTATCATCTCTCGTCTATCTCGGCCCCTTCTTTCTCCCTCATGCAAATCGCTTGCACGTTAAAAGGGGGCGCCTGAGCATCGCGACTCGGGGGGCTCTTACTTGCTCTCCAGCCCTCACCCCCTGGCCTTGTCCACGGCATCACGACCTGGTATACCAGCGGTGGCTGAACCCGCTCGAGGGCCGGGACCTAAGGATGTAGAGCATTTGCATCTAACCACCTTGCAGGAACAATCAGCCGCCCAAGGTTCAAGGCCAGGCGCAAACCCGCCTTGAGGTAGGGCCTCGTGAGTCCCCCACTGGCTCACGGGTGCCCAGATACACCTCGTCTAGCCCTACCGTGTTGGCCATGTGCCAGGGTGGGGCTGTACACGCCCCGGGGGCTCCTCCCGGAGGGGGCCACCCTCCCACGTACAAATGGAAGCACCATGCTCCGTGCTGGCTGACGACACTGCCGAGGAGTGGCTATGCCTGTACACATATGGAAGCGCTATGCTCCGCGCTGGTGATAAACAACTGAGGGAAGCCCATGGTTGTATCAACCTCAGGGAGCCCAGAGCTCAGTGTCTGGCCTCATCACAACGCCTCCCCTTGCGAGCGCCATGTGAGGGGGCTGGACACGGGGGCTGCGCCTGGGTCACGCCCGAGCACACGCCACCCAGCCAGCTCCCTCGGACCTGGTCATCGCACGCCCCTCCCCGAGCGGAGCCAAGGTATGAAGACCATTTGAGCGTCAAGGGGGACTCCTGAGCATCGCGACTCAGGAGCCTAACTGGTCACGTAGCCCCTCAATCCTTAGTTCCGAAAGGCTAACGACGGTTGAGGTATGCGCGGGGCCGGGCCCTGCCGACATAGAACGACAAATCTACTCCTACACCCCCTCCCTATTTGATGTTTGTGCGTCAAGGGGGACTCCTGAGCATCGCGATTCAGGAGCCTAACTTGCCACGTGGCCCCTCACTCCTTGGTCCCGTCCTGGGATCCGGTTGGGGCTAATGGCGGCTGAGGTATGCGCGGGGCCGGGCCCTGCCGACCTAGAACACAAAGCAAATAGGAAGGAAACCACAAAATCTTGCAAATTCAGAAGCAAATATTACAAACCATAAATTGTCCTCATGATCCCAGACACAAGTTTAAACGCCTCCACGAGGCACGGTGCATGTTACAGGAGTAGAAACAAGAAAGAGGCCGTGAGGAAATTACCCTTTAGCAGCACCGTCACTCGTGGCGGGGTGGCGCTTGTCAGCTCCACCTCTCGAGGCCGCGGAACCAGCAGCACCTTCCTTGGGCGCACTGGCGAAGGCGCGGTTCGCCAGCAAGGCCTCTGCTCGGCCCTTCACGGCCTCAACAACAGTGGCAGAACGCTCGGCATCCACAGGCTCCAGCAGATCGTCAAGGTTGGTGTCGGGGTTGTGGAGGTAGACGTGGCTGAGGATCCGCGTCAGCGCTGCAGAGGAAAGGACACGAGCTTCAATATCAACCATGGGGCCGATGCCGGTCATGACCTCCTCAAGCGCTTCGACCAGGAAGGGAAGCAGCTTGGTGGGCCATCCGTGGCTCCGGCCAGCGGCTTATCCAGACCATCATCATAAAGCGACTTCAGCACCTTGCAAGACCTCTCCTCGTAATTTGCGAAGGCCAAGCGATCCTTGGCCAAGACCTTCGTCTTGGCGTCCAGCTCAGTCCTCTCCGCCATCAACTTCTGCTCCAGTGTCTTCAGCCGGCCGCGACCGACAGAGAGCTCGGTGTCACGGTCCCCGATGGCGGCCTCCCGAGTCTTCATCTCTTCCTCCTTCACATGACGGTCGCGAACCTCCTTGGCGAGCTCATCACGCAAGCCTCACAGCTCGTCCTCCAGTGCTTTGAAGCGGCCCTGGACAGTTGAAGCATCCTTCAACGCCGCGTCGCGAGCGGCTATGGCCTGGGAGGCGACTTGCTTCTCCTCTTCGGAAGCTGTCACAACCTGGTTCAGTGCCGCTCGAACGGAGGTGTCAGAGCGAACCCAGCCAGAGACCAGCTCCAGGCACCCGGCCACCAGGCGGGGGTTGGCGCCCTGGAGATCTTCTCGTAGCTGACTCAGCTCATCAGTAGCATGGTCCAAGGCGGCGGAGGAGGCAGAGGATTCGGGAACCAGTGGAGTAGGAGGAGAAGACGGCAGCGTGATCACGGCTTGGGAGGCCGGGAGCTCCTATGCCTTAGCAACCTCGGCGATAGCATCAATCGTCGGTGTCTCCAGAGTCAGCGAGGCCACGGGGGCTAGCCCCTTGAGAGAGCGTCCCTCCTGGCCTTGCAAGGACGACCGGATAGGGGAGGTGCGAGCTCCACTGCCTCCCCTTCCCGCAGGCGAAGGCGCGACCACAACAGACGAGCTTGCCCCAAGCGGAGCCACCGTGTCCCCCTTCAACCTCTTCACCGCAGGCGGTGGCCTACCCAAACAATGGAAGATGTCAAGCCCTGACAGCAAAAATAAGAGCAAAGAAGAGTTTGAGTACTTACTGGTTAGTCGCAGCAAGCTCCAATGGCCTCCGGCTAAGCTTAAAGCCCAAGAGCCTCTTGCGGGGCGCAGCCTCGGGAGGTCCGACAGCAGAGGAGGGGCCACCAGAGGGGCTGGAGCTAGCTTCGGGCAGTACCGGAGCCGGAGTAGACCCTCGGGAGATCAGCCCTGACCTGTCCTTCTTCGGGATCACGGGCGGGTCCTCTCCCCCTCGCCTTGTGTCGGCCTCGTCGTCGTCCGGCATGGAGCGGAGGACGTTGGCTCTGCGCCAGGGGGAAGTCTCCCTTGTCTCCTCAGTGGTCGCCTCCGAGTCGCGCTCCTCCTCTTCATCGTCTTCCTCCTCTCCCCCGCCGGAATCACCAAAGGACAACTCCATCATCGTCGTCGCCACCTGGCCCTCAGGAGGCACCCCCGGTAGTAGGCGAAAATCCCGACGCGCGCCTCGCAGTAGTAGGAAAAAATCAACAGAAGGAGAACAGAGTTGGGATGGAGATGCAGAGCCTGCAACTTATAATGGCGGAGGACAACATAGAAGAATTCAGAGAAAGGAGGCACCAGGCCGGCGACGACGGCGCTCATGAAGAAGGGGTAGAAGGTGCTCCCCATGTCCTCCGGCTGGGCGGAGCCGGGTCGAAGCATAGTCTCCCCTATCTCGCTGCCTTACGCCTCTATCATCAGGCGCGTGAGAGCAAGATTCTTCTCCCCCATGTTGGGGGATCCAGAGCCGGTGAGTACCAGGCCGATGGAGCCTCAGCCGCGGTCTTGCGGGGCGCCATTACTCGCTGGAGGAGAAAGGATGAAGGGGATCTAGAGATTTCAGAAGCAGGGAGCAAGAGCAAGAAAGGGGATCTGCAGCAAGGCGAATGAGAGCAATGAAGGTAAGCCTAACCCAGGCCAGCCTTTTTGTAGACGGGCAGTTGCCGAGGCAGCATGGGGAAGCGGAGACGCCCACGTCCAATCAACCGCCACGCGGCCACCAAGGTGGCAGGCTGTTGGGGCCCGTGGCGCTCCGCACTTGCCCTTTCGCTTCACTACTAAGCCAAGTCCAAGCGTGCCTTGGGCCCGGGGGCTACTGTTGGTGTTCTAGGAACAGGGGTCCCCAGACTTGCCTGCCTGCGGCCTGCGGCGTGGCTCAAGGGGTGGCCCAGTACGGCCCATCTTCATCAACTCAAGCTCAAGACCCTCGCGAGGGGCCAAGCCTCGTGGGGCGGACACCGCAAGGCTTGCTCAGGAACGGCCTCACCAAGTAGGCTCGCGTAGAGGTGGAGAGATCAAGGCAGAGGTACCTCGCGAGGTGCTCGTGACGCAAGCCATGACGATCAAGACCAGGCGGGCGCCAGCCTACGCAGTGTCCTCATTTCCTCTTTGGTGCAAAGGGGGCAAGCACAGGCGCGGAGTACCGAGGCATCAAGCAAAGGTTACCATTTCGGTGCAATGAGACAAAGACCAGTAGAGTAGCAGGACAGAGGTCACCGTGGAGCACAAGACGACGTCATCGCAGGTGCCTTTGGCAGCCGAAGACCAACTTTAGTCAGGATAATTTGTACTAGTTGTTCCCCTTCAAAATGGCCTTTGTTGGCTCCCTTCCTGCTCAATATTTGGGAAGAGGACCAGGGCCTCTATAAATAGAGATAGCTACCACCATAGAGGGGGAACAGATCCAGAGATCACCTCATCTAGAGCCTAGAGAGATCTACCCAAGTAGAGCACCGTGCCAGCTCAAGAACACCTCTCGCGAGGCTGTTCTTCCTTTGTACTGTTCATCATCAGCCCCTGAGGCAATCCACCACACCACAAACTAGAGTAGGGTATTACACCACAACGGTGGCCCGAACTAGTATAAGCCTCGTTCCCTTGTGTTGTTCATCGTGTAGCTTAGATTCACGGCGAGGCGTTGGGACGTTGATCGGTAGGGGGAAGATCTTCGCGCGCACCCCAGAGTTTGAACCTTAAGTGTTTTGCCGGAACCCGATATCCGACACCTACGATCCATGGTCAGCGTAAGCATGCTCCTGCGGTGTTAGCTGTACCCAGAGGCTGTCACCGTTGGAGATGTTGGCAGGGCTTGGTGGCGGCTCGAAGGAGAGTTCGACCTCGTGTATATCCAGTGCCCAGCCTGGCATGGGGGGATCGGCAGGGTGCCTCTCCCCGCGCATGCCTTGGATCCATCGCGACGGGGACTTAGGCCTCTGGGGTGTCCGCACCGCGAGCACCGCCCGGCTGCCTCACGTTCCCGCCTTCTTCAGTCGCCCTCTGATCCTGTCGGCCCCCGGCCGATACTCTAGCGCGGCCCCTGGTGATGTCGCCTGGGGCTTCCCGAGCCGAGGTGGCACATTCGGAATGGCACGGGCTGCTCCGCGGGGCTGGTCGGCGTCGAGAGGCTCTCCAAGGGCCCTGGGAGGGGGCACGCGGTTGTGTCGGGGATGAGCGGGCGCCCCCACCACCGCCTGCGATGTGGGCAGGGTGCAAAACAACGCCGCCCCCTGCATGCCGCATACAACAGCTAAATGACCCGTTCCAATAGGCCATCGCGGCCACTTTCCAGCAGCCTGCATCGTAAGAGCTCTCGAGCCACAATGACCGCTGCACGCATGTTTGCTTGTTCCCTGCACGTGTTTGGAGCGGTTGCTGCAGCATAGTTCGCAGACCACGCGGCAGCGCGGCTGGGGTGTGGTGCCAGTGGAGAAAGTTGCGCTGCGCGCCCTCCACGGCCGGTCGCCCCCGGCGGAGCGCGGGCCGCGAGCAGAGCGGAGTGGAGGTCTTCCTTGTTGGTGGGCGCTGCCGAGGAGGCCTGGACGACCCAGTGCTCGACGTGCGCCCTCGGGGTGTCGGCCATGGCGTCGGTGGAGCGGCGGAGAACTGGTCGACAGAAGAGAAGATCCGACGCACGCTTACCTGGCGTGCCAAATGTTGGATTAAGGGGTCCGCAAACCCTTGAGAGGTTCGAACTCCGGGGGCATGCGGAGATCTCAACCTACCCAGCCTGCCTACTAGGGATCCTCCTAAGCCTAGGGCGTCAAGCTCAAAGAGACAAAGAGACAGAGTAGTTTATCCTAGTTCGGTCCACCTTGCGGTGTAATACCCTACTCCAGCATTTTGGTGGATTGCCTCGGAGGGCTGAGAATGAACTAGTACAGTGGATGAACTGGCCTCAGGAGGTGAGGTGTTCTTAAGCTGGTGTGGTATGTGCTAGTTCGACTTCTCTTGTGTTCTTTGGTGGTGGTTGGTCCTATTTATAGTGGCATTGGTCCTCTTCCCAAATGTTGGCGGGAAGAGATCCCATAATGGCCGGATTTGAAAGGGGACAAGTAGTATAGCTTATCCTGACAAAAGTAGTCTTCGCCTGCGAAAAGCCTCTGGTCGTGACGCTGTGGTGGGCTCATCGATGACCTCCGTCCTGCCATCCTGGCGGTCTTGGTCTCGTTGCACCAGAATGGAAACCTTTGGCCGATTCCTCGAGACTCCGCACCTGCGGCTTGCCTCCTTTTCACCGAAGAGGAAACCTGCGCTCTGCGCCCGCCTGTGGCCTGCCTGGTGTTGGTCGTCATGGCTCACATCAGCCGAGCCTCGTGAGGTGAACCTTGCATAGAACTATCCGCCCCTCGGGAGCCAGCCTGGTGAGGCCGATCCCTTCGGGGGTCTTGGTATCGACCGCCTCGCGAGGCTTGGCCCCTTGCGAGGGTCTTGTGTTGTTGATGCTGAAGCTGGGCCGTACCAGGCCGTCGATGGAGCCACGTGGTGGGCCGCAGGCAGGCAGGGCTGGATACCCCAAAATCCAGGACGCCGACACATATAGATCCGAATGTAGTAGTCCCGCTGACTACGCCTCTTCCGCGAGCAAAACATGATCAGCACCAAGACTCCATGGGTGTTAGATTCATTACAATGTAATCTAGATTATTGACTCTAGTGCAAGTGGGAGACTGAAGGAAATATGCCCTAGAGGCAATAATAAATTTTTATTTCATATTTATGTATTCGTGGTAAAGGCTTATTATTCATGCTAGAATTGTATTGATTGGAAACTGAAATACATGTGTGGATATATAAACAAATATCGTGTCCCTAGTGAGCCTCTACTTGACTAGTTTGTTGATAAATGATGGTTAAGGTTTACTAGCCATAGACATGTGTTGTCACTTGATAACGGGATTACATCATTAGGAGAATGATGTGATGGACAAGACCCATCCGTTAGCTTAACATTTGATCGTTCAAGTTTATTGCTACTGCTTTCTTAATGTCACATACATATTCCTTCGACTATGAGATTATGCAACTCTTGAATACCGAAGGAATACCTTGTGTGCTATCAAATATCACTTCGTAACTGGGTGATCATAAAGATGCTCTACAGGTATCTCCGAAGGTGTTTGTTGAGTTGGCATAGATCGAGATTAGGATTTGTCACTCCGTGTATCGGAGAGGTATCTCTGGGCCTGATACGTCTCCAACGTATCTTCATTTCAAGATGCTTTTCCTCTTGTTTTGGACTCTAATTTCCATGATTTGAATGAAACTAACCTCGGAATGACGTTGTTTTCGGCAGAACTACCATGGTGTTGTTTTTGTGCAGAAATAAAAGTTCTCGAAATGGAACAGAACTTTGCAAGGATTTTTTATATCAATAAAGAGAATTTCTCGAGCCAAGAGCCACCCGAGGGGGCACCTGGGTGGGCACAACCCATCAGGGCGCGCCTGCCCCCTCCCCCCTCCCCCCCAGGCGCGCCCTGGTGGGTTGTCCCCACCTGGTGGCCCCGATGACCCTGAAACCAATGATATAAAATCAGATTGTTCCAGAAAAAATCAGGCAAAAAAATTATCACGTTTCATGAGACGGAGCCGCCACCATCTCATGTTCTTCATCGGGAGACCAGATCTGGAGTCCGTTTGGGGCTCCGGAGAGGGGGATATTGATCTTCGTCATCACCAACACATCTCCATCGCCAATTCCATGATGCTCCCCAATGGGAGTGAGTAATTCCTTCATAGGCTCGCTGGTTGGTGAGGATTTGGATGAGATTCATCATGTAATCGAGTTAGTTTTGTTAGGGCCTGATCCCTAGTATCCACTATGTTCCGAGATTGATGTTGCCATGACTTTGCCGTGCTTAATACTTGTCACTTTGGGCCCGGGTGCCATGATTTCGGATCTGAACCGTTTATGTTATCACCATTATATCCATGTTCTAAATCCGATCTTGCAAGTTATACTCACCTACTACGTGTTATGATCCGGCAACCCCGGAGTGACAATAGTCGGGACCACTCGCGGTGATGACCGTAGTTTGAGGATTTCATGTATTCACCGTGTGCTAATGCTTTGTTCCGGTTCTCTATGAAAAGGACGCCTTAATATCCCTTAGTTTCCAATAAGACCCCGCTGCCACGAGAGGGTAGGACAAAAGATGCCATGCAAGTTATTTCCATAAGCACGTATGACTATTTACATAATACATGCCTACATTATATTTATGAACTGGTGCTAGTGCCATATCGCCCTAGGTTATGACTGTCTCATGATGAATATCATCCAATGAGTCACAAATCCAATGCCTACAAATTTATCTTATATTGTTTCTGCTAAGTTACTATTTCTACTGCTATTGTTAGTGCTACAAAATCACTGCTATCACTGTTACTGTTATTGTTGCTACTGCTGCTATCATCAAAACAATCATATTACTGTGCTACTAATCACTTTGCTGCAGATAATTAATCTCTGGGTGTGGTTGAATTGACAACTAGGCTGCTAATACCTTCAAATATTCTTTGGCTCCCCTTGTGTCGAATCTATAAATTTGGGTTGAATACTCTACCCTCAAAAACTACTGCGATCCCCTATACGTGTGGGTTATCAAGACCTTTTTCTGGCACCGTTGCTGGGGAGCATAGCTATACTTGTTTAAAAACTTGGGATTATTATCATATTATCACTATGAAGAATCTTAAGGATGCTAAGACCAAGATTTTCCCTCAAAGATGAGGTGAGGTAAGGAACTGCCATCCAGCTCCGCTTTAGATTCACCTTCTGTTATAAGTTAACTTGCAACACCATAACATGCTATTAATTGTGATATGTTGCAAGTTGTTGATGATGCTACTTTTGCTATGAATGCTACTCATGATGATGCTAGTACCTTGCTTGATGATGATGTGCCATTAGTTTAGTTTCTTGATGAACAAAATGCTAGAGTAAGACAACATGATATTGTTGAATCTGATGATGAGCTTGAAACTGAAAATCTTGAAACACCTACTAGAACTAGTCCTCCTAGATATGAATTGCCAAAGGTACCGGAAGGTTATACTATGAGTGACGAGACAACTAGAGATATTCTTGCTTGTAAGGACAAAGATGATCTAGAGAAATTATTGTGCAAGTATAAAGAAAGATATCTGAATGCTAAAATGAAATGTGATCCTGAGTTTGCTACTTCACCTATTTTTATTGATGATAAGGATTATGAATTCTCTATCGACCCAGAGTTAATTACTTTGGTTGAATCTGGTCCTTTCCATGGTTATGAAACTGAAATTGTTGTGGCACATCTTACTAAGTTGAATGATATAGCCACCCTTTTTGCTCATGATGAGAAGATTCGCTATTACTACATTCTCATATTATTTTTATTCTCATTCAAGGGTGATGCTAAATCTTGGTACAATACTCTTGCTCCTGGTTGTGTGTGTAGTCCCCAGGATATGATTTATTACTTCTCTGAAAAATATTTCCCTGCTCATAAGAAACAAGCTATCTTGCAGGAAATATTTAACTTTGTGCAAATTGAAGAAGAGAGTCTCCCAGAAGCTTGGGGGAGGCTTCTCCAATTGCTTAATGCTTTGCCTGATCACCCTCTTAAGAAAAAATGAAATACTTGATATCTTCTATAATTGACTAACCGATGGTTCTAGGTATTTCCTAGATAGTTGTGCTGGTTGTGTTTTCAGGGAACGAACTATTGGGCAGGATGAAGAATTACTGAATAACATATTGAAAAATTATGATGATTGGACTCCTCCTGAAACACCTATTAAACCCACCCTAAAGAGGAGGGGTATCTTATATCTCAGTCTTGAAGATATGCAAGAAGCAAAGAAATCTATGAAGGAAAAAGGTATTAAAGCCGAGGATGTTAAAAAATGACCACCTATCAAAGAAATACATGGGCTTGAAGCACCACCACCACCTAAGGTGGTAGAGGTAAAATCTTTAATGAAATTCAATGATAGTGATGATCCTCGAAATAAACATCCTAGTCAATGCCTTTATGAGTTTGATAATTACATTAGAAAGCAAGATCACTTCAATGCAAATGTTATGAAACAATTGAAATATAACTCTAATATGATTGCTCACTTAAGTGACTTGTTATTTAGAATCTCAAATGATGTTAGAGGTGTAGGAAAGCATGCCTCTATGGTTCAAACTCAACTAGAACAAGTTGCTAAATCTCAAAGGGAGTTACTTGATGAAATGGACAATAATATAACTGACTTTGCTGTTAGAGGAGCTACTAGAGGAGGTAAAATGACTCGGGAACCACTTTATCCTAAGGCACACCCAAAGAGAATTGAACAGGACTCTCGAAGAATTAACACTGATGCACCTAATCCTTCTAAAAAGAAAAAGAAGAAGAAAAATAATAGGATTTTGCATGCCTCTAATGAACTTGAAATAGAAAAACCTCCTGATAATGATAATGAAGTTTCTATCTCTAATCCTGAAACTCAATCTGTAAATGAACACTCACCTTCTGATATTGAAAAAGATAATGATGAGATTTATGTAGATACTCAACCAAATAATAAAGAACCAGATAATGATGTTGAGATAGAACCATCTGTTGATCTTGATAACCCACAACCTAACAATGAAAGATATGACAAAATAGATTTTTTGCTAGAAAACATGGAAAGGAAAGAGAACCATTGGTTCAAAAGCCTATGCCCATTCCACCTAAGTCAATTAAAAAGAAAGAAGACGAAGAATTTGAACGCTTTTGTTGAAATGCTGAGGCCAGTTTTTTTTTGCGAACTCGCTTAACTGATATCTTAAGAATGCCTCCTTATGCAAAGTATATGAAAGACATCATCACTAATAAGAGAAAAATACTGGAAGCTGAAATCTCCACTATGCTTGCTAATTACACTTTTAAAGATGCAGTACCTAAAAAACTTGGAGATCCGGGAATACCACCTATACCTTACTCCATTAAAAGAAACTATGTGAAAACTGCTTTATGTGATTTGGGAGCTGGCATTAGTGTTATACCTTTGTCTTTATAGAAAATACTTGATTTGAATAAACTCACAAATACTGAAATATCTTGCAAATGGCTAACAAATCAACTGCCATACATATCGATATTTGTGAGGATGTGCCCGTTGTTGTTGCTAATGTTACTATTTTGACTGACTTTGTTATACTTGAGATGCCCGAGGACGACAACATGTCGATTTTCCTTGGTAGGCCCTTCTTGAATACTGCAGGGCTGTTATTGATTGCAATAAAATCAAGGTCACTTTTCATATCAATGGTAATGAGCATACTGTGCACTTTCCGAAGATACAATTTCAAGTGAATGGTATTAATGTTATTGAAAAATCTCCGACAATCACTATTGGAAGTTTTCAGCTACTTCTACCTACATCTAAAAAGAAATATGAAATGCTTATTGTTGGGGACATTCATATCCCCCTTGAGGTAACTTAGTGATTTACGAAAGTTCTTCGGTTTCATGCTAATCGAAATTGTTGTTAATAAGACTTGATCAACCTTTTTAATGGATCATTTTTGAGTGGTATGAAGTTGAAGAATTTAGTAAGTCATACCTTCTGTATCTACCTTTTGTTTCCATTTTTCTTAGTTAAATAAAATAATGTCTGTTTTCTGAGTTTTTCGTGAAATAAAAAATGACCCAAAAATAAACGTTCTCACAATGCTCTGAAAAATTTAATACGGTTTTTTCAGAATATTTCTGAATTTCTGGTGCAAATAATATCAGAGGGAGGTGCACCAGGTGGGCACAACCCACCTGGGCGTGCCAGGACCCCCAGGCGCGCCTTGGTGGGTTGTGGTCCCCACGTGGCCCCTCCTCACTTACTTCTTCTTCCCACATCACCCCATTCACCGAGAAAAAAATCACTATCACACACTCTCTCGTGTTCTTGCTCCCAAAACCGCGGATTTTGATCTCCTTGCTCGAAGCTCCGTTTTCAAAACTATTTCGGGGATTTGTTGCTTGGAAAAAGATGAGTTTCTTTAGGAAGTTTGCTTGCGGGAAGAACTCGGGGGTTATTGGGTAGTCGTCTGACAATGATCTCCATACCCCAAGATTGGCGGAGCTACGGCCGTGCGAGTGGCCACATAATGCATTCATGGAAGGGGCTGGAATCCTTCAAGAATTCACACCATATGTTGTTAATGTCGTCCTCACCAACTTCATCGCAGCTGAATGCGAACAATATCATCTCCTCACAAATTCCTTTGTGCAAAACTTTCATTTTCATTATAGGAATAACCTGTAGGCGCTTTGGATATGGGAGTATCCGGACTTGCCTGTCTGCGCCCACCGCGTGGCTCCATCAATGGCCCGGTAAGGCCCAGCTACAGCATCAACGACTCATGTGCCTCGCGAGGGGCCAAGCCTCGTCAGGCGAACGACAGCAAGACCCCCGTGGGGATCGGCCTCCTCAGGCTGGCTCCCGAGGGGCGGAGAGTTCTATGCAAGAGGCACCTCTCGAGGCTCGGCTGACGTAAGCCATGATGACCAAGGCTAGGCGGGCGCAGAGCGCTAGTTTCCTCTTTGGTGCAAGGGAGGCAAGCCGCAGGCACGGAGTTCCAAGGAATCAGCCAAAAGTTTCCATTCTGGTTCAACAAGACCAAGACCACCAGGACGGCGGGACGGAGGTCATCACCGAGCCCACCACAGCGTCATGACCAGAGGCTTTTCACAGGCAAAGACCACTTTAGTCAGGATAGGATGTACTACTTGTCCCCTTTCAAATCTGGCCGTTGTGGGATCCCTTCCCGCCAACATTTGGGAGGAGGACCAAGGACACTATAAATAGAACTTAGCCACCACCATAGAGGGGACTGACACAGATCGGATCCATTCTCACCCGACCACCTCACTAGCTCTCTTGAGCTCAAGAACACCTTACCTCCCGAGGTCAGTTCATCCATTGTACTAGTTCATCCTTAGCCCTTCAAGGCAATCCACCAAAAATGCTAGAGTAGGGCATTACGCCGCAAGGTGGCTCGAACCAGGATAAACTGATGTGTCTCTTTGTCTCTTTGAGCCCGACGTGCTAGGCTTAGGAGGATTGCGAGTAGGCAGGCTGGGTAGGTTGAGATCTCCGCACGCACCCCGGAATTCGAACCTTTCAAGGGTTTGCGGAACTCGTAATCCGACATTTGGCGTGCCAGGTACGGGTGCGTCGGGGATCCTCTGCTTCGTCCATCAGATCGCGCCATCGGCTTCAATGGCGGGCGCTGCTCCATCGACTCGACCGACGCGCGCCTTCGAAGAAGCGTCGGGGCTATGCCCTTTTGCCCCCTCCCTACGGCGGGTGGAATGGCCGCCTAAGTTCAAGCCCGAGATGCCGGCACGCTATGACAACACGGCGGACCCGACTGGCTTCCTCCAGGCATACGAGGAGGCAGTCTGGGCAGCCGGCGGAGACCACAAGGTGAAGGCCAACTGGCTCCCCTTGCCCTCGTAGGAGCACCGCGTGCCTGGCTGCTCCACCTGCCGGAGTCCTCTGTGGCCTCTTGGGAGGAGCTGCGTAGCCTCTTCATTGCGCACTTCGCGGCGCTGGTGCCTCCTATCGTTCCAGCTCTCTTAGGCGGCTCGCAGGCACCACCTTCTGATCGGCATATCAAGCAGTTCTACCGGCAAGTAAGCGTTGCCCAGGTGAGCTCGGGGGCTCCATCGGGCTGGGCGGCACTGAAGGACAACCTCACCTTCGGCCTAGAAGACCATCCAGTGACCATGGTAGCAGCAAGAGCGCTCCCAATGCTCTGCACCCCACCATCTACAACGTGGCGATCACCATGACCCTCGTCGACAGTGGAGCCGGCCTCAACATGCTCTCCACGAAGGCATTCGGCCAGCTGCACGTGCCTACCGGCTAGCTCCGCCCCATCAAGCCCTTCTGCGGTGGGCGGTGGCTTCACCCGCCCCCTGGGGCAGATCTGTCTCCCCGTCACCTTCGGGACCCTAATTTTCTTATGTATAGAACTTTTTTTTAACCATTTGTCATTTCTAGTAGAAATTCTGAATTGGTATAATGGCTCTTTCTTACAACTTACAATACAAGATTTTCTTACAGGAGATACAAAAAATCTGATTTCCAATCGTAACTAAATCTTCTTAAAATAAGGAATAAGGAAGCCAAATAGCTAAAAACGATAGTTTCGGCCATTCTTTGGTTATGTCTGGAAAGATAGAAATAAAATGACTACAATTTTGGGTATTCACTTAATTTTGTTAGGTCTAGGATCTTTTCTTCTAGTACTCAAGGCTCTTTATTTTGGCGGTGTATATGACACCTGGGCCCCTGGGGGGGAGATATAAGAAAAATTACCAATTTGACCCTTAGTACTAGTGTTATATTTGGTAGAAGTAAGCAGCGAAGAGTCGTAACTTAAACAAAAAACGGACAGGGCCGATAGATTTACCTGATGTAAAGAAGATCCTAAAAGTCTCTGATTAGACAGCCTAACATTCTTGCAGAATATATAGCTTTCCAATTAAAAAATAGAGCTGCAAATCAATCCTTCTTTCTTCTTTTTATTAGTATTTATACTTGTATACTGAAAGATACTTAAATTTTGAATTATTTTTTACTTCATTTTGTCTATATTCAGCTACAAAGTTTATTTTCTATACTGCAGGTGGTTCCTTCTTAATCGGAGTTCTGGGTATGGGCTTATATGGTTACAACGATTGGTAAATTTGCGGGTTCAATTCCTGCTGGATGCACACGAACGGGAACATTCCATAAGTCTATTGGAACTGGCTCTCTATGAATTAATTTTAAGATATAGGACTTCCCTATTAGAACAGGTTGCTCAAAGGTGTAAAATATATCTCTTCTCACCATCCCCATATTGTATGAGACAAATGTATGCATTTCGATTAGGGTCGTATTCTATGGTTACGATTCTACCAGATATGTCTTTTTGAATGTATATTTCTAGGTTTTCATAGTTTTGGCTTATACATTCATAATGATACCATGAGTGCTTTAGGCCGTCCACAAGATATGTTTTCAGTGAAACATTTATACAAAACACCTATCCCGAGCACACGCAAGGGAACCATAGACAGGCAAGTGAAATCCAATCCACGAAATAATTTGATGTCGTTTTTGTTGTTTTTGATGTGGAAACCGTCTTTCTATACCCTTGGGCAATGAGTTTCGACATATTGGGTGTATCCGTTTTTATCGAAGCTTTGATTTTCGTGCTGATCTTAGTTGTTGGGAGACTACTACTGCACCAAGATCATCGATTTCGACATCGCCCGGATCGACTTGCCATATAATGCCATCCTAGGATACCCCACCTTGGCCAAGTTCATGGCGGCGACTCACCCAGCTTACAACCTCATGAAGATGCCAGGCAGCAACGGTGTCCTCACGGTGGCAGGGGACACCAAAGACGCGGTACAGGCCCTCAAGCTCGCCTTCAGGTGTGCAGCGACCACGCTGCCTGGTGAGAAGGTGGGTCCTGGGGCCCCGGGAGCAGCGCCTGCCAAGAAGAAGAAGTTGTTCTCCCAAGACCGAGCTGAGACGAAGCAAGTGCTGGTCAGTGAGGAGGGGACGACAAGCGCCACCTTCACCATAGGAGCCGGCCTCCCTCGGGACCAGGAGAAAGCATTGGTCGACTTCTTGCGCGCCAAAAGGACAGATTCACTTGGGAGCCCAAAGACCTGGCTGGGGTCCCAAGGGGAATAATTGAGCACCACCTGAAGGTATGCCCAAATGTGCGGCCGGTGAAGCAGAAGGCCTGCGCCAGTCCACCAAGAATCAAGCATTTATTGTCCAAGAAACCCGCAAGCTGCAGGACGTTGGGGTCATCAGGGAAGTACTATACGCAGAATGGCTGACAAACCCTGTTGTCGTCCCCAAGAAAGGAGGGAAGGAACGCATGTGTGTCGACTTCACCAACCTCAACAAGGTTTGCCCTCAAGATCCCTTTCCGCTTCCTCGCATTGATCAGATTGTGGACTGTACCGCCGAGTGCGACCTGTTGTGCTTTTTGGATGCCTTCTCAGGCTACCACCAGATCAAGATGGATGTGCAAGATGTGGAGAAGACGGTGTTTCTGACCCCCTGCAGAGTGTACTGCTACACCTGCATGCCCTTCGGGCTGCAGAATGCTTGGGATACCTTCCAACAACTGATGCATATCGCCCTAGGCACGCAGCTCGGGAGAAACGCGGAGGCCTATGTTGATGACATAGTAGTGAAGTCTCGGAAGCCTGGGACCCTGATAGCAGATCTGGAGGAGACATTTGCCAGCTTGCGCAAGGTGGACCAGCGGCTCAATCCCAAGAAGTGCGTATTCGGGGTCCCCTCTAGCAAGCTGATGGGCTTCCTAGTGTCGCATAGAGGGATCGAGGCCAATCCAGAGAAGGTCAAGGCAATAGAAGACATGAGCCCCCCGCTGACCGTGAAGGAGATGCAGAAGCTGGCGGGATGTGTAACCTCGCTGGGCGCTTCATCTCCAAGCTGGGGGAGCGCGCCCTCCGGTTCTTCAAGATGATGAAAAAGAAGGAGTTGTTCGAGTGGACCCCTGAGGCAAACGCAGCCTTTCAAGACCTCAAGAGATACCTGACCAGCCCACCAGTGATGGTGGCACCGCACCCTCTTGAGCCATTGGTTCTCTTTTTGACAGCCACCCCTCACTTAGCAACCACTGCCTTGGTGGCTCTAAGGAAGGAGCGCCGGTCCAAGGGCCCTCGGCAGGGTGCTCAACCACCGAGCAAAGTGCAACATCCTTAGGATAGCGCGCCCGGGGCCTTGGCCGACCCAGCGGCCGACATTCCTCCCGAGGCCACGATTGACCCCGCAGCTGGGGTGGGGGGGGGCTCCTGAGGACGGTCCTTGCGAGACCGCCAAAGGCTAGCGTCCTCAAGATGAACAAGACTCCACCGGTGCCTCTCCCCTCGTCGAGCACCTTGTCTACTTCATCAGCATGGTGCTGAGGAAGGCACGGGCACGCTACCCCATGCCTAAAAAACTCTTGCTCACGCTCATTGTTGCCTCCAGAAAGCTGCGCCACTACTTCCAAGGCCACCCCATCAAAGTCGTTTCGACATACCCGCTGGAGAGGGTGCTCCGGAGCCCGAACGCCACCGGGCGAGTTGCAGAATGGAACATCGAGCTTCGAGCATTCCATCTCGAGTTCATCACCACAAGGTCATCAAGGATGCAGCCCTCGCTGACTTCGTGGCTGAGTGGAATGACATCCCTGACCACGCGGTGAGCGAGGACAGCTCCCTCTTACCTGGGGATGAGGAGCCACACGGGTGGATCATGTACTTTGACAGAGCGTTCGCATGACAAGGCGCAGGAGCAGGGGCTGTCCTCATCTCACCTGCCAAGGACAAGCTCTACTACATGGTACAAATCTGTTTCCAGCAGGGCGAGAAGGTCTCCAACAACATCCAAGAATTTGAGGGCTTGCTCGCCGGCCTCAGGACCGCGGCGGCACTGGGGGTGAAGCGCCTCACCATCAAGGGTGATTCCCATCTCCTCGTCAACTTCTCCAACAAGAAGTACACGCCCAAGGACGAGTACATGGAAGCATACCTAGAAGAAGTATGCAAGATGGAGAAGCGGTTCTTGGGCTTGGAACTACAGCACGTGCCGCGAGGAATGAACAAGGAGGCGGACAATATCGCCAAGAGAGCCTCCCGAAGGCTCCCCCAGGAGCCGGGAGTGTTTGAGGAGCGGCTTCAAGCCATCTGCGGCTCCCCCCACCACGACTCCAGCACCGCCTCAGGAAGATCCACCTCAGGCACCGGTGACTGGCGCCCCAGCATGCAGCCATCCCTTAGGGGCCTGCCTGCTGCTTGCGCTCGAGCCTCGGGAGGGGTGCTGGACTGAGGAGTTCAAGACGTACCTGCTTCAGGCGATCCTGACAGAGAAGGAGGAGGATGCCGAGCGCGTGGCTGGTCAGGCCACCGCGTATTGCATCCGTGATGGTGAGTTATACCATAAAAGTCCCAATGACATCTCGTTGCGATGCATCTCCAAGGAGCAGGGACTTGACCTGCTAGCGGACATACATGGTGGAGATTGCGGGCATCATTCCTCATCACGCACTTAGTGGGCATGGCTTTCCACATTGGCTTCTACTGGCCCACTGCACTCAACGATGCCACAGAGTTGATGCATTCCTGAGAAGCATTTTAGTTCCACGCCAAGCAAATTCACTAGCCTGTGCAGGGCCTCTAGACAATCCCTCTCACATGGCCGTTCACGGTTTGGGGGCTGGATATCTTGGGGTCGTTCCCTCGAGCGCCAGGGGGCTACCGCTACATACGTCGCCATCGACAAATTCACCAAATGGGCGGAGGTAGAAGTTGTTCGCGCCATCCCACCTGGATCAACCGTCAAGTTCATCAAGGGTATTGTGAGATGGTTTGGGGTTCCTAACCACATTATCACCTACAAGGACTCGCAGTTCACTTGCAACCTTTTCAAAACATATTGTGCTAACCTTGGAACGCAGATACACTACGCCTCAGTGGCACACCCAAGGAGCAATAGCCAAGCCGAGCGTGCCAATGTCGAGGTCCTGAGGAGCCTCAATACAAGAACCTTCAAGAAGAAGCTCGAGGCCTGCGGCAGGGACTGGCTCGACGAGCTCCAATCCATGTTGTGGTCCATCCGCACCACCACAAACAAGCCAACGGGAGAGACGCCGTTCTTCCTCGTCTACGGAGCAGAAACAGTTCTCCCACACGAGGTCAAGCGTCGCTCCACGCGGGTCCTGGCATTCGACGAGTCATCTGAGGACGCCACGCGGGGGATGGATCTCATGCTGGGGAAGGAATGTTGCCGTCAAGCCTCGCTCCGGGCGGCAAGGTACCAGTAGGAGCTGCGGCGTTATCACTGCCGCAACGTCCGCTCCAGGACGTTAGAGGTGGGCGACCTCGTCCTGAGGTGGGTGCTCTCCAGGGAAGAGCTGCACAAGCTCTCTCCCATTTGGGAGGGCCCATTTAGGATTGCCCGTGTCTCTAGGCCTGGCGCCGCACGCCTGGAGACATAGGACGGGGTCCCCATCCAAAACGCCTGGAACATCTAGCACCTCCGGAATTTCTACCCCTGAAGAAAGGCTCCGGCCTGTGAAGCAAGGCTCTGGCATGTGAAGGTCTCCGCTCGTGACACTCTCACGTAATAATGAGTGGGGTTGTACATGCCCCGGAGTCTCCTTAGAGCCGCCCTGGGGCCTCACGGGGGGTTCCCTCCCATGTCTTAGTGGCAGCACTTAGCTCCGCATTGGTGAGTAGACTAGATTAGGTGCAGGACGCGGCTGTTCATTTGCTTTTCGAAGTTGCTTGTAGTCTTTTAGTAATATTTCAATGGATTTGGTGCTTTCGTGTTTTGGTTCGCCGAGTTGATTTCTTCTCTTCTTGCTCGTTTGCTTTTAGCCTAGGGGGAGAGAAGAGGTGGCAGTTCCCGTCACTCTCCCTCGCGTGCCTCGCACGTGGGGGCTAGGCAGGTGTGTGCACCTTGGGCCTGCCCTCGTGCGTGCAGACCGCGCCAAACCCAGCTGCCCTGGTGCTTCGATCTTATCCTTACGAGGATCCCTCGATCAAGCTCATAGGTACCAGCACCCCTCATATCTGTGCCCCCCGGGTAGCGCGATGTGGTGCATTAACTCAGAGCTAATCCATGACAGGGGGCTCGCATAAGGAGGAATGGGGTGCTCGTCAGGTTTCCTTTTCCTTTAAAAATAGCCCTGCAACGGTTCCGTGGCGGCTCTTCAGACCCCAAGGCACCTCCCAAGGTCTGTGACCTCCCAGTCCTCGAAAAGGGGGCCTCGTCGGGCGCCAGAAGCCAAGTCCTCGCGAGGCGGAAATCTATTGCACGCATATCAAGCTAAGTTTTCCTATCCTTGCCTACTCAGAGCGCAAACATTACGGCACAACATTAAGATAGCAAGCATAGCATAAAGGACATAACTGCCATAGTTCATTGCACGACCCAGAGGGGTACACTATCTTTTTTCGAATTACAGGAGAAAGGACAGGCAAACAAAGAGGACCCGAGGGCGTACGAACCCGATGCCAGCGCCGCATCCTCAAGCAGCGCCTCAAGGTGGCCCCGACGCTCCGCTAGTTCCCCCATAGGCGACCTAGGGCCGTGGCCGGTCTTGAGTCCAAGTTCGGCGGCCCCGGTCTCACGCTGGGCTCCTCTCTAGCTTCACCGAGGCGCTGCGGCGGGACGACCCACCGCCGTCCTCGTCCCGAGCATGACGGTGTGGAGGTCGGTCGTAGCCACCACCGCTCGAGCTCTCATCCGAGGAAGAGTTGTCATCTTGAGAAGAGGAGCACACACCGCCAAGGCCAGGCTCACCCTCGTCACCCTCGTCGTCATTGTCGTCTTCCAGACAGCACCCCACGCGGCGGCCATCCTCCCTGAACACCCTCACATAGAGGGTCACTAGGCCTACATGAAGTGGAGGGTGCACCTTCTGCTCAGGCCTCGCGTGCGGGCGAACGTCTGCTAGCCACGGGTCAGGACCAGGCCGCCTGAGGCGGCGACCTAAGTCCCGACCCATGAGGCCCTGTTGTAGCAATCGTTAGCCTGCAGCCAGAGACCATCAAGCCCCGAGGATGGAAGCTCGCCAGAGAAGAAGGACGGAAGCCGGAGCAAGGTGCCGGCCGGGCTCTCCAACCACACCACGAACTCGGGGAGCACGTCCAGCAAGGAGAAGCGCTGTCGAGGAGGGCGCACATTCATGATGCGCATCCCTTCGTCATGGGGGCTGCTCCGAAACAGGTGGCCCCCACCACGAGAAGAGGTACCATCACAGGCATCAAGAGAAACACGGGCCTAGGGGGATGCGCTCCTGCGCCCCCTAGGGGCCACTGCGGGGGTTGCGGGGTGCTTATAGGGACGCCCTTGGCCTGTCTTGGGAGGCGGAGAGGTTGGTCCCTCCTTGGAAGCCTTCCCCTTTTTGGCCGCTAAAAACCTCCTCGTCAGCGCCATGGGAGCAAGGTGGAGAAGGAGAAGAAATGGGTAGCAAGAAGACGAATTAGAGATGAGCGAGGGGGCTCTGCCCCTACCCCTCATTTATAGCTAAGGAAGACCAACCGCCGACCTCCACGACCTCGCGCCATGATGATCTTCTGCATGCCGCATCGTCCCGTCAAGTTGAACAGTTGCCGAGGCGGCGTGGGGAAGTGGTGACATCCATGTCCCATCAATAGCCACGCGTCATCAAGGGCGTAGGCGGTTAGGGCCCGTGGTGCTCCGCACTTGCCCTTTGGCTTCGCCTGGAAGCCAGGTCCAAGCGCACCTTGGGCCCGGGGGATACTGTCGGGGTTCTGGATATGGGGGTATCCAGACTTGCCTGCCTGCGGCCCACTACGTGGCTCCATCAACGGCCTGGTATGGCCCAGCTTCAGCATCAATGACTCAAGACCCTCGCGAGGCGGACGACAGCAAGACCCCCGAGGGGATCGGCCTCCTCATGATGGCTCTCGAGGGGCGGATAGTTCTATGCAAGATGCACCTCATGAGGCTCGGCTGACGTGAGCCATGATGACAAGGCCAGGCGGGCGCCAGCAGGCGCAGAGCGCCAGTTTCCTCTTTGGTGCAAGGGAGGCAAGCCGTAGGCGCGGAGTCCCGAGGAATTATCCAAAGGTTTCCATTCTGGTGCAACAAGACCAAGACCACCAGGACGGTAGGACGGAGGTCATCACTGAGCCCACCTCAGCGTCACAACCAGAGCCTTTTCGCAGGCGAAGACCACTTTAGTCAGGATAGGATGTACTACTTGTCCCCTTTCAAATCTGGTCGTTGTGGGATCCCTTCCCGCCAACATTTGGGAAGAGGATCAAGGCAACTATAAATAGGACTTAGTGACCACCATAGAGGGGACTGACTCAGATCGGATCCATTCTCACCCGACCACCTCACCAGTTCTCTTGAGCTCAAGAACACCTCACCTCCTGAGGCCAGTTCATCCATTGTACTAGTTCATCCTCAGCCCTTCGAGGCAATCCACCAAAAATGCTGGAGTAGGGTATTACACTGCAAGGTGGCCCGAACCAGGATAAACTGCAGTGTCTCTTTGTCTCTTTGAGCCCGACGCACTAAGCTTAGGAGGATTGTGAGTAGGCAGGATGGGTAGGTTGAGATCTCCGCACGCATCCCAGAGTTTGAACCTTTCAAGGGTTTGCGGAATCCCTTAGTCCGACATAACCCCCCTGAGGTGCAGTTTAATTTATATTTTGAAACCATCCAGATCCAACTTACTGAATTTTGTGACATATGCATGCTTCCTTCTGATGGGGATTTGGTAGAGCCTAAGACTTCATAGTTTGAAGGCTTTGATCGTACCCTGATAGTGGGGGATGAGAGAGGAGTATCGGGCACCACTGCTGTTAGCTTGCAGTTTCCTGCCATGCATTATTTTGCCTTATTTATTGCAAAGTGCTTGCTAGCGAGAGAGAAGGTGGGTTCACTTAGCGCCCCAGACTTTGCTGTTTTGTGTTGCACACTTTATGGTGACAACACTTATAGCTTGGGAGCTATTGTGGCACGCCGCCTTAACCTTAACAGATCCAAGGGTAAAATACATGGGGGCATTTATGCTACTCGCTTGGCAAGTCGCTTCAATGTGCAGATACGCCAGCATGATCATCCTTTGCCCAAAGCTTACCTAGATAAAGCAGCTATGAAGGACCACCAGTTTATTGCTGCTGATTACCCTAATATTGATATGCCTTACATAGTTTTCAGTGAGAAAACTCGTGATATTATTCCCTTGCCTACACCTGCTTTGTTTGATCATGTTTCCAGGGGCGGATACATGATTATGCCTGAGGACATTGTCGCTTATCGGAACAACCAGGTTGCAGCACATGAGGAGCGTCAGCAGTTGGACCCTATGGTGCCTACTCCCCAGCACTTCAACATTGGACCTCATGGCTTCTACGACTGGTGATTACCAAGTTAGGCCAAAAGCCTAAGCTTGGGGAGTACGTATTCCCACCAAGATTACATTCATCTTCACACATTTCATTCCAGTTGTCAGTGTCCACACTTTTTCATTGTATCATCCATGTTTATTATTTTCTCACCTTCTTCTTGTGTGTTTGAAAAACTTTGCGAAAATCCAAAAATATGTTTCTTGCTTATTTTTGATTTTTCTTCCTAGTATAAATTGTTGTAGCACTAAAAATAAAACCAAAAAGATTTCCTTGTTCTTTTTTACTTGTTGGGAGCTTTCCCTGTGTAAATAGCTTTTCTCATTTTTGCTTTTCTCTTTTCATTTGCTTGTTCATGAAAACCAAAAACTCCAAAAATATTTTAGTGTCTTTCTGTGAATTTCTTTTCTTTTTATTGAGTCATACCAAGGAGAAGACCACGATGAAAATTTTGAGTGGCTCTCATTTGCATTATTGTTGATCTAACAAAGACCCCATATTACCTTGTCGTCTCCTCTTGAATAGACTGTTTGCATATTCTAGCTTTGTCCACGGCACTCTTGCACTATTATTATTTTCAAATCGCTTGGTCGCGCACGTGAAAGGCAATAATGACGATATTATATGAACTGGCCATGGCAGAGAGAAATGGGTATGAACTTGACTTGTTGTGTTTTTGTAAATATGTTTAACCTAGTATACATGATTCAGCCTACTATGATCAAACATGTTTGCAATTACAATTAGAGATTATAGTTTCTCATGCCATGCATAAGTACCTAGGAGTGAATAATGATTTATCTTAGATATCAACATTGTGTTAAAATGATTATGATGTAGTATGATAATATGGTATCCTCCTGTGAATGTTTGAGTGGCTTGACTTGGCACATGTTCATGCATGTAGTTGAATCAAAACCAACATAGCCTCTATGATATTTATGTTCATGGTGTTTATATCCTATTCATGCTAGTATCCAATGTTACTTATGCATAATGCATGTTCATGACCGTTGTTGCTCTCTAGCTGGCTGCTTCTCAACCTATTTGCTAGCCTTTGCCTATACTAAGTGGGAACTTTGCTTGTACATCAAAAACCTGAAACCCAAGTTATTCCAGATGAGTCCACCATACCTACCTATATGCGGTATTACCCTGCCGTCCTAAGTAAATTTGCATATGCCATCTCTAAAAACTTCAAATAAATATCCTTTTTGTGTGCCTGGATCGTTCATGGAACGACGGGAGGTAGTCGATATCTTCCATGCTAAGCGGGTTATTCTCAGGTCGAGTGTTTATTCACTTGCCATCGCATGAGAAAAGGGCGGTAATAGGGATGCCGAGTCCCAAACTGCAAAAAGAAAAGAGCTTACAAATAATAAAACAAAAACTCTCAATGGAGTCATAACCTTTACATTTCTGCTTGGGAACCGACACTAGCGTGTTTAGCATGGATGATATTGATAACTGATAGTCGTGAAGTAAATGAGAAGGGTGCATGTCTCAAAATTTCGTTTACCTATGTTTTAAAAACTTGAGCTCTGGCACCTCTGCAAATCACTGCTTCCCTCTACGAATGGACTATCCCTTTACTTTTATGTTGTGTCATCACCTTCTCAAATAAGCGCCAGAACCTGAGAGCATTGATGTCATGCTCATGCATTGTGTGTAGCTAATGTTGGGTGCATCATGACTGGATCTTTTCTACCTTGAATTACAAAGTTTAGTCACTGCTTGAACTTTGGGGGTGCTCTGCATTTATGTTTTGCCCTCCCAGAAAGGGCTAGCGAGATACCACTATTGTCATATTATATGATGGTTGTTTTGACAACATGTTGCTGTTTGAGATATCTTATTATTGCTCTCTAGTTGATTATGTCATTGATATGAGTTAATTTAATTTTTAAGAGTTATTATCGGCATGGTTAGTTTTAATCTTTGCTAAAAACCAAGGTACTATTTAAGCTTATTTAAGAAACAAGAGCAAAAGAGTTCGTAAAAGTTTTTCTTTTTCACTTACAGTTTATCAACTAAATTCCATGAGGACAAGCAAAGGTTCAAGCTTGGGGGAGTTGATATGTCTCCAACGTATCTACTTTTCCTAACGCCTTTCCTCTTGTTTTGGACTCTAATTTGCATGATTTGAATGAAACTAACCCCGGAGTGACGTTGTTTTCAGCAGAACTACCATGGTGTTGTTTTTGTGCAGAAATAAAAGTTCTTGGAATGGAAGAAACTTTGCGAGGATTTGTTATATGAATAAAGATAATTTCTAGAGCCAAGAGCCACCTGAGGGGGGCACCTGGGTGGGCACAACCCACCAGGGCGGGCCTGCCCCCCCCCCCCCAGGCGCGCCCAGTGGGTTGTCCACACCTGGTGGCCCCAATGAACCTGAAACCAACGCTATAAAATCACATTATTCCAGAAAAAAATAGAGAGAAATAATTATTGCGTTTCACGAGATGGAGCCGCCGCCATCTCCTGTTCTTCATCGGGAGGCCAGATCTGGAGTCCGTTTGGGGCTCCGAAGAGGGGGATCTTCTATCTTCGTCATCACCAACAAATCTCCATCGCCAATTCCATGATGCTCCCCACCAGGAGTGAGTAATTCCTTCATAGGCTCGCTGGTCGGTGAGGAGTTGGATGAGATTCACCACGTAATCGAGTTAGTTTTGTTAGGGCCTGATCCCTAGTATCCACTATGTTTTGAGATTGATGTTGCTATGACTTTGCCATGCTTAATGCTTGTCACTTTGGGCCCGGGGGCCATGATTTCAGATCTGAACCATTATTATTATCTGCATTATATCCATGTTCTAGATCCGATCTTGCAAGTTATAGTCACCTACTACATGTTATGATCCGGCAACCCTGGAGTGATAATAGTCGGGACCACTCCCGGTGATGACCGTAGTTTGAGGATTTCATGTATTCACCGTGTGCTAATGCTTTGTTATGGTTCTCTATGAAAAGGATGCCTTAATATCCCTTAGTTTCCAATAGGACCCCGCTGCCACGAGAGGGTAGGACAAAAGATGCCATGCAAGTTCTTTCCATAAGCATGTATGACTATTTACAGAATACATGCCTACATTATATTTATGAACTGGAGCTAGTGCCATATCGCCCTAGGTTATGACTGTCTCATGATGAATATCATCCAACGAGTCACAGGTCCCATGCCTACTAATTTATCTTATTGTTTCTGCTAAGTTACTATTTCTACTGCTATTGTTAGTGCTACAAAATCACTGCTATCACTGTTACTGTTACCGTTGCTACTGCTGCTATCATCAAAACTATCATATTACTGTGCTACTAATCACTTTGTTGTAGATAATTAATCTCCAGGTGTGGTTGAATTGATAACTCAGCTGCTAATATCTTCAAATATTCTTGTTGGCTCCCCTTGTGTCGAATCTATAAATTTGGATTGAATACTCTACCCTCAAAAACTATTGTGATCCCTATATTTGTGGGTTATCAGGTCCCTCTCGGTAATACACATCATAATAAGCTTTCAAGCAAATGACTAAGGAGTTAGTCACGAGATGATTTATTACGAAACAAATAAAGAGACTTGCCGATAACAAGATATAACTAGGTATGAAGATACCAATGATCGAATATCGGGCAAGTAACATACCGATGGACAAAGGGAATTATGTATGTTGTCATAAGGTTCAACCGATAAAGATCTCCATATAATATGTAGGAGCAAATATGGGCAATTAGGTTTCGCTATTGGTTATTGACCGAAGAGGTGTCTCGGTCATGTCTACATAGTTCTGGAACCCGTAGGGTCCGCACGGTTAACGTTCTTTGACGATATAGTGTTATATTAGTTATACGATTTGGTGACCGGATGTCGCTTGGAGTCCTGGATGAGATCACGGACATGACGAGGAGCTCTGGAATGGTCCGGAGGTATGGAATTTTGGAGTGCACCGGCTAGTCATCGTATCGCCGGAATGGGTTTCGCACACCCCCAGGAGGTATATGGGCCTAATGGGCCAAGGGGAGAGACACACCAGCCCACAAGGTGCTGACGCGCCCCTCTCCCTGGACGCGGGGCCTAGGGAAGGAAAGGGGGAGGGCTAGCCCCTCCTGCCTCCACCTTCGCATGGGAGAAAGGGAAGGGGGGGCGCCACCCTCCCGTGCCTTTCCCCGCTCACCTAAAAAAGGCAAAGGGGGCGCGACTTGGGTCAGAACCCCAAGTGGGATTCAACCCCACTTGGGGGGCTCCTGGCTGCCTCCTCTCTCCCCCATACACACACACACACACATCAACCACGTTCGCACACACATATATATACAAAGCCATGACAATCTCATAGCCATGCGCGACGCCCCTCTCCAAAGTTTCATTCCTTGGTCATATTTTCGTAGTGCTTAGGCGAAGCCGTGCGGAGATAACATCACCACCATCATCACTACATCATCGTGCTGTCGGAACTCATCCACTACTTCGACGTCTTGCTGGATCAAGAAGGCGAGGACGTCACGGAGCTGAACAAGGAGGTGTCGTACGTTCGGTACTCAATCGATTGGATCACGAAGAAGTTTGACTACATCAACCACGTTAACAAACGCTTCCGCTTACGTTCTATGAGGGTACGTAGACACACTCTCCCCTCTCATTGCTATGCATCTCCATGGGTAGATCTTGCATGTGCGTAGATGTTTTTTTGCTTTCCATGCAATGTTTCCCATTAGGCGCCACGGCCCATCGAGGCCGAGGGTGTCCCTAGCAACGCGATGGACGACGTCGTGCTGCGTGTCATCGCCAGGGTTGAGCAGACCCTTGACCCATAGTGCTTGAGCGTCGCGGATCAAGATTGGCATTTAAACACCGAGAGGCTGCAGCTCGCAGCATAACATGATCGATGATGCGCCGCAAAGTAACCTAGGCGTGTCCGCGCCGATAGGTTATGGCTCGACGCAGATCGAGACCGTTGAAGCACCGCAGAGCAAGAGGCGCGGCACGTCACACAATAAGAGCGAATTCATCGGTGCTTTCCTGCTGTTAACAGGGCATCGCAGCTGGGTACGCGGCCTGTGAGTAGCCCCATTCCTCGCCAGGTGTGGGCAGAGGCTGTATGCCCCATACTTGCACTAGAGGTCGGTCGCACTTTACTTGCATCGGACACCCGCCGCACCGTTCACATGGGTCGCGCCGTCCACCTTGTCTGTGGCCCGCTCCATGCCAACACGCTGGTCTCTAGGCTCAACCGCCTCCTTGGCCTAGGTGTCCACCTAGGCGCAGTAGAGGAACATGGCCGTCGCATCATCGAGCTGGTGATCTTCGATGAAATAGCCAACTTGGAGCTCGAGATCGCGCTCCGGATGTACCGCGAGCATGTCAAACGCCTGCACGAACGCCTGCACAAGTTCAGGCAGAGCCAAGAGCTACCTTAGGCAAGGGCTGCTGGTCATGGACGCATTTTATTTTGTTCAGTCGTTTCGACGTGGATGGCTATGTATTCACAACAATCATAATATTGCTCTGTTTCAATGTGTGTGTATATATGCTTTCCATTCTGTATAAGTGGATGATAACAGCTAGATACAAATTATTACACGAAAATAGGTAGAAAAATGGAATTCATAATATTATATATATATATATGTTCTAGTTCATCGCAGATTATATATAATATCATCACATATACATGATGATACTTAACAACTATGTACAATGCATAAAATTGAAAACAAACAATACTAAAACTAATAATCCCTCCTTAGGGGGCAGTATTCTGGCAGCCACTCGTCAGCAGCTCCCTGGTGTGCGGCGTCTTGCTAGTGCGGAGGCAGTACTCCGCCTCCTCCGCCTCGCAGCGCTGGACGTACCGATCTGCATCTTACTGGCGGACGAGTGCAAACGATCTTGCCATTTTGTTGGGAACCCACCAGAGCTCCTCGTCGGTGGCACGCTAGAGCTTATCGGTCCACCTCCATGCAGCGATGAGGCGCCTACAGCCTTTGGCCTTCCTGGCAAAGTACCCATCTTCGTACACCTCCTCCGCACATCGACGCACCCGCCCCCTAACCTCCATCCCCTCCTTTTTCCAGGTGTCCTAATGGGCTTCATAGGCCGCCTGATACCTGGCTTCCTCCGCCGGCATCTCCTAGTTCAACGCCACTTGCCTAGCTTTCTAAGCCGGTAGCAGCGACTTCCACAGACAAAGATTGTACTAGCCCCAAAACCAATCCAAATTTGGGAGGTCCGACGCAACCTCGTCCGACGGTGCATAGGGGTCCTCCTCTTCGCCACTCTTTTTCTGAACGTCCTCGGGGGGCGGCACCTCCTCATCGGCGCGTGGGCTGATTGGTAGTGCTATGGCAAAGATTTGTGTGTGAGAGAGAAGGGGGTGGAGCGAGGAGAGGATGAGATGAGAATGCAGGCGGGACAACATGAGCAAGGTAGTATTTATTGGCGGCCGGAATCCAGATCGACGGGAATAGTACACATGCCAGTCGTCGGAATTTACGAGTATCGGAGTTTGAATTGCACACGATTCCAACATCAAAACTGTGTGTGAATTTAATCGCTGACGGTTTCCAATATAGAACCGCGTCTAATTAATAACCCGCGGCACTCACCTTCCAAACCTCGAGGGGCAAAATAGAGTGCCAATTGTGTGGGGTCCGGTTGTCTTTCCAGACATTTACATTTTCTTTACTCATATAAGGCACCAATGCTTATTTTGTGTTACCATGGCACTAGATGCTTGTGTACAAGCCGTGACATCGATATGTTTGAAAATTCCTTCCAATTTAGTGCACATGGAATTAACTCGCACACAAGTACACAAATATGATTTTCCAAACCGTTATGGTTAGCTGTTGCATGTACATGTCGTTCAAATTTGAATTATGATCATTAAATGGCTAGAAAATCACGTAAATGTATTAAAAAGGTCAAATGAACCATTATAATTTCCAAACTTTAACACAACAGTTGTATTAGTGCACATTAACGGTAGAAAAAGTTTGAAGGCCATAACAGGAAGCTATCGACGGTTCGTCATCAAACATGCAGTGTCCCCTCTTGGAACCATGAACCTTCTAGTGAGTTTGCTCTGGTTTGTGAGGGAGGGGTGTGTGTCCAAACTTTCGCCGAACTGTCCAATTTTTACCACAACATCTTGGTGACATGTCATTACGTCAAGCAAGTTTCGTGTATTTATGATTATTTTTGAATTTTTTGGAATTTAAATGCCATGGCAGTCGATGCTTTTGTCCAAGCCGTGACACCAATATGTTTGAAAATTCCTTCTAATTTACTGCACATGGAATTAACTCGCACACAAGTATCCATATATGATTTTCCAAACCTTTATGGTTAGCTGTTGCATGTACATGTAGTTCAAATTTGAATTACAATCATTAAATGACTAGAAAATCAATTAAATATCTTAAAAGGGTAAAATGACCCCTAAAAATTTCCAAATTTTAGCATGGCAGTTGTATTAGTGCACGTTAACGGCAAAACAAATTTGAAGGCCATAAAAGGAAGCTATCATCGGTTCGTCATCAAACGTGCATTGTTGCCTCTCGGGACGATGAGCCTTCTAGTGAGCTTCCTCCGGTTTGTGAGGGGTGTGTGTCCAAACTTTTGCCAAATAGGCCACTTTTTTTACCGTAACATCTTAGTGCCATGCCATCACGTCAAGCAAGGTTTCATGTATATCTGGTCATTTTTTAATTTTTGGTATTTAAATGCCATGGCACTCGATGCTTGTGTCCAAGCCGTGACACCAATATGTTTGAAAATCCCTTCCAATCTACTGTACATGGAATTAACTCGCACCCAAGTCACAAATATGATTTTTCAAACCGTTATGGTTAGCTATTGCATGTACATGTAGTTGAAATTTGAATTACGATCATTAAATGGCTATAAAGCCACTTAAATGTCTTAAAAAGGTCAAATAACCCCTGGAAATTTTCAAATTTTAACATGACAGTTGTATTAGTGCACGCAACGGTAGAAAAAGTTTTAAGGCCACAAGGGGAAGCTATCGCCAGTTCGTCATCAAACATGCATTGTTCCCTCTCGGAACCATAAGCCTTCTAGTGAGTTTCCTCTAGTTTGTGAGGGATGTGTGTCCAAACTTTAGCCAAACAAGCCAAATTTTTTACCACAACATCTTGGTGCCATGCCATTACGTCAAGCAAGGTTTCATGTATTTCTGGTCATTTTTCGGATGTTATGGAATTTAAATGCCATGGCACTCAATGCTTGTGTCTAATCCGTGACACCAATATGTTTAAAAAATCCTTCCAATTTACTGCACATGGAACTAACTCGCACACAAGTACACAGATATGATTTTTCAAACTTCTATGGTTAGTTGTTGCATGTACATGTAGTTCAAATTTGAATTACGGTCATTAAATGGCTATAAAATCATTTAAATGTCTTAAAAATGTCAAATGAACCCTTATAATTTCCAATTTTAACATGAGAGTTGTATTAGTATATTATAAGGGTACACAATTTTCTTGTACATTTAAAACACCATCCGCTGCCACTATACTCCAAATTCGTCTTTCACAACTATTATAAAAAATCCACAACATCACAGACAATTTGTTGTATGAACCATTTGCAATGAAAAAATCGTGGGTCTATTTAAGTCTTACTCCATAAGCTTCCCCGACTTCGTATGCTCTAGTGCCAGTCACCCCCAAATCCACGAATCCACGATCCGCATTCCCCAACCCCTTCTTGCAAAGAATGATGCCGTGGAGACACTTCGTGATGGCCCGTACAGTGGCCGCGTCCTCCCCGAGCGCCGCCGCCTGCGTCGAGAGCGCAGCCGCATCCGCATTGAGCATGGCCGCATCCGCCAAGAGGGCGTCTGCAGTATCCGAGACGGCAGCTGCAGCAGCCAAGACAGCTGCAGTAGCTGCTGCAATGGCAGCAGCAAACACTGAGAGCGCTTGAGCAGTTGTCTGTGCTGCCGATGTCGCCCTGGCCCAGGTCGAGGCCATCCACGCCAAGAGATTCCAGGCCTCCTCAGAATCCAGCATGCAACCCATGTCCAAAAAGGTGCCGAAGGCCATGGATCACCTACTTCCTCATGAGATCATTGAGTGGGAGCTGGAGATGCAGGAGGCAGCGGAGATCGAGGAGCATCGAGAGGAGTTGCGCGTGGCTGAGGAGGATGTAGAGAAGAGCTTGTCGTCGAGGAACTGGCGGTGGATTACCAACGCGAGCTTTGGCGCAACCACTACTACGAGTACTACAACCTTGAGGGTGGTGCCGAGGATGAGGAGATGATGACGACTTCATCTTGGGGAATGCAGAGTCCACCAACAGTGGCTTGTCGCCAGGACAAGTCATCGACGTCTCATCTTACACCGGCGAGGCATAGGGTGGCGCACGGGCGGCTTTGTTAAAATTATCCATACTTAGCCTTTGTTTATAACACTGGTATTTTGTTACAGTAATGTTTAGGTCAACTGGCTCTGTTTAATTACTGAAATTGCTCGATTCAGTAAGTGTGGCATGTGTGTTGTAGGCTCTTTTGTGTACCCAAATTAGCAAGCGATGTTAAATTATGCAATGACGTGGATGAGCACAGTACCCAGGGAAATTTCAATTAAAATTTGAATGATAAAACTCATTGCATGCGCTTAAAGCAGAAGAATCATTTGTGATGCACACATTTGTTCAAAGTGAATGGTGTCCGGCGGCACTTCATGCAAAGTTTCCCTCCACCTTTTGAAATTTTTCGCCTACCGCTGAAATATTTAACGCTTCCCCCCCACCCCCTTTTCTCCCCGACCAAAAGTCACATTTCCCCTATTTCCTCCTTCTTTCCTTCTTTCCTTCCCAAGCTATAGGTGCTTCCTCGCTCTTGCCGTCTCGCATCCGGCCGCCACAGTCGCTGGTCTTCTTAATGACCTCTCCGGCGGTTCCTCCTCCGACGATGACTCTTTCACCACACGGGTATGCCTCTCTTCTCTCTCTCATGTTATGAATTGGAATTAAGAATTTTAACCCGGCGGCCGATTTGATTCATTTCTTCCGCTTGTAGCTCCCTAGGACCATCACTTGCAATGAATGGAGCGGGGTGGCTGAAGATCTGCATGTCGTTGTCACCATCAATCTCCATGCATGGAGCTAGTTGCGTTTGAATCTATGGACAGCGGGAGGAAGTTACAAATCATTTGTTAGATGTGATTCAGATACTCTCACTACACTATGTTATGTTGGATGTCATTAAGATAGTGTCACAGTTTCTACATAGTATCTAAAAATTGTTGCCATCTCATCAGCGGTGCCAATAGAAAATTATTTGGTACCGCTTCAGCAATTTGTGCAGCCAACTTTGCTCCACACATCTGAGCAGCTGAAGTCTACTATGCAACTTTATTCTTGTAGACTCGTGTTGGGCCTCCAAGCGCAGAGTTTTGTAGGACAGTAGCAATATTCTCTCAAGTGGATGACCTAAGGTTTATCAATCCGTGGGAGGCATAGGATGAAGATGGTCTCTCTCAAACAACCCTGCAACCAAATAACAAAGAGTCTCTTGTGTCCCCAACACACCAAATACAATGGTAAATTGCATACGTGCACTAGTTCGACGAAGAGATGGTGACAAAAGTGTCATATGGATAGTAGATATTGGTTTTTGTAGTAAGAACAATAAAAAACAGCAAGGTAGCAATTCATAAAACGGAGCAGAAATGGTATTGCAATGCTTGAAAATGAGGCCTAGGGTCCGTACTTTCACTAGTGCAATCTCTCAACAATGCTAATATAATTGGATCATATAACCATCCCTCAAAGAGCAATGAAGAATCACTCCAAAGTTCTTATCTAGCGGAGAACATAAGAAGAAATTGTTTGTAGGATATGAAACCACCTCGAAGGTATTCTTTTCGATTGATCTATCCAATAGTTCATACTAAACTAACACCAAATAATTTCAGATTCATAATACTCAATCCAACACAAAGAACCTCAAAGAGTGCCTCAAGATTTCTACCAGAGAAACAAATGAGGAGAACGTCCATCAACCCCTATGCATAGATTACCCAAATGTCACTGCGGCAATCTGCGAGTTGAGTGCCAAAACACATATATCAAGTGCTCTCAAATCCATAAAAGTATTCAATCCGATAAAACGAAATCTCAAAGGGAAAACTCAATACATCACAACAAGATAGAGAGGGGAAAACACCATATGATCCAACTATATTAATAAAGCCCGCGATACATCAAGATCGTGACAACTCAAGAACACGAGAGAGACAAAGATTAAACACATAGCTACTGGTATGAAACATCATCCCCGAGGGTGGACTACTCCCTCCTCGTCATGGTGGCTGCCGGGATGATGAAGATGGCCACCGGTGATGATCTCCCCCTCCGGCAGGGTGCCGAAACAGGGTCTAGTTTTGTTTTTGTGGATATAGGGGCTTGAGGCAGTGGAACTTCCGATCTAGGGTTACCTCCGAGGGTTTTGGAATATTTGGCAATTTATAGGCTAAAGAGGGGGTGCCAGAGGCGACCGAGGTGGGCACAACCCACCTGGGTGCGCCTGGGCCCCCAGGCACGCCTCTGGTGGGTTGTGCCCCATCGAGGAACCCCCCAGGTGCTGCTCTAGCCCACTTGTGGTCTTCTGGTACATGAAAATCCATAAAAAGTTTCACGGTGTTTGGATTCCGTTTGATATTGATTTCCTGTGATGTAAAAAACAAGGAAAAAACAGCAACTGACACTGGGCACTGGGTCAATAGGTTAGTCCCAAAAAAATTATATAAATTTGCTATAGAATGATTGTAAAACATCCAAGAATGTTAAAATAGCAGCATGGAACAACAAAAATTATAGATACGTTGGAGACATATCAGCATCCCCAAGCTTAATTCCTGCTCATCCTCAAGTAGGTAAATGATAAAAACAAAATTTTTGAAGTGGAATGCTGCCTAAAATGTTCATCACATATTATTTTCTTTGCAGCATGGACATTTGGACTTTTATATTGTTCAAAGCAATAGTACTCAAGAATATCAACAAGCAAGCATGTCTTTGAAAATATCAATGCTAAAATAAGTTATCCCTAGGCCATCATGCTCAATCTTTGATCCATTCATGAAACACACTCGCATATTAGCTACACCCAGTGCTCAAGTACGATCATAGTGCCCCCTAGTTGGTGTTTATTAAGATAAGATGGAGACTCAAATTAAAAATAAAAATTGCATAAACTAAAAGAAAGGCCCTTCGCGGAGGGAAGTAGGGATTTGTAGAGGTGCTAGAGCTCAGAGAGAAAATTGAGAGATAAAAACATTTTGAGAGGCATACTTTTCCCACCAATGAAAATGACTCAGAGCTCCCAACACTTTCCATGCTAGATATATCATAGGCGGCTCCCAAACAGAAAATAAAGTTTATTCCTTTTTCAACCATACTTTCACTTTTCATGGCTAGCCGTATGCACGGTTGCCCACCATACCAACACTTTCCAAGGAATTTATTATTTGATAACATAAAGTAAAATCATTTTTCATTTCAGGACTAGGCATCCCTAATACCTTTGCCTTTCTCTCGTGCAATGACAAGTGAATAAGCACTCATCGTGAGAATAACACATCTAGCATGGAAAATATTGGCCACCGCTCACCGCCTCATGAGCGGTACAAGCACACAAAAGAGAAATTTATTTTGAATATTAGAGATGGCACATACAATTTTTCTTAGAACGGCAAAAGAATACCGCATATAGCTAGATATAGTGGACTCATGTGGCAAAACTGGTTTAAAGGATTTTGGATGCACCAGTAGTGATCATCCTTAGTGCAAAATGAAGGCAAGCAAAAGATTGAGAAGCGACCAACCAAGAAACGAATAATCTCATAAGTGAGCATTAAGCATAATTAACACCAAATAATGCACCACAAGTAGGATGTAATTTCATTGCTTGACTATTGACTTTCATGCTTGCATAGGGAATCACAAACCTTAACACCAATATTCTTACTAAATCAAAATTACTTATCAACATGATTCACATATCACATCATCATATCTCAAAACTATTACAGGGAATCAAATTTATTTTGTCCAATGATCTTCGTGGAAGTTTTTATTATATCCTTCTTGGATATCTATCACTTTGGAACTAATTTTCATGTGTTGCTTTTGATAAGCTCATACAAATATAACTGAAGATCATGAGCATAATTCTTCTTTCTCTCAAATTAATTTAAGTGAAACAAGAGAGAATTTCTTCAAAAATACTAAAGCACACCATGCTCATAAAGATATAAGTAGAGCTCTAGAGCAAATGACAAGCTACTCCAAAATGATATAAGTGAAGATCAAGTGAGTAGTTAAGTAAATAGGTATCTATGTGAGGACTCTCTCTTATTTAAAAACTTTCAGATCTAAGTAATTTATTAAAAAAACAAGAAAAAACAAAATAAAATGATATTCAAAGACACACATCATGTGAAGAAGCAAAAACTTAGGATCAACCGATACTAACCGATAAGTGTTGAAGAAGAAAGGTGGGATGCCTACAGGGGAATCCCCAAGCTTAGATGCTTGAGACTTCTTGAAATATTATCTTGGGATGACTTGGGCATCCCCATGCTTGAGCTTTTGTGTCTCCTTAATTCCTCTCATATCACGGTTTCCCTAAATCTCAAAAGCTTCATCCACAAAAAACTCAACAAGAACTCGTGAGATAACTTAGTATATGCAAAACCTTTATCATTCTCAACTGTAGCAAATCAATAACATTATTATTCAACATTGCATACTAAATGCCTCTGCATATTTAATATTCCCCTCAAATAGAATCATTAAATAAGCAAACATATGCAAACAATGCAAACATAACAGCAATCTGCCAAAATAGCAAGATTCATCATACTTCCCTAACTCCGAAAATTCTGAAAATTTACCACATTGTAGAAACTTTGTCAGAGCTTATTGTGCAAAAAGTTTCAACATTTTATCACATTTAGACTTTTCTGGGGAAGTTTTGCAATAGCGATAACTTTCTGTTTTGAAACAGCAACATGTATACTTGCAAAATAAGCATGGTAAAGGCTATCCTTGACATTTTTATTGAAAATAAAGATGCAAAACATTATTCTAAATAATAGCAAGCAAATCCTAGCAAAGAAAATGACGCTCCAAGTAAAACACATATCATGTGACGAATGAAAACATACCTCCATGTGAGATTACCGATAATGTTGGAGACGAAAAACGGGATGCCTTCCAGGGCATCCCCAAGCTTACTTGCTTGGATCTTCCTTGAATTACCTTGGGGTGACTTGGGCATCCCCAAGCTTAGGGTCTTGTCACTCCTTATTCTCCTCATATCGACATCTCACCCAAAATTTGAAAACTTTAATCACACAAAACTTAATGGAACTTCGTGAGATAGGTTACTATGATAAAGAGCAAACCATTTCACTTTGGTACTGTCAAAGACAAGATTAAAAATTGTTTCCAAACAATGCCTACTATAGAATATCATTTCTACAATTTATATTGAGCAATATAAGCCATAGAAACTAGAAAACAAGCAAACTATGCATTCTGATTCAGTGTATCCCTCTTCATCGCACTACTGAGGCTCTGTTCAAATGGTTAGGTTACTTGGAGCTTTGGCGGGCGCTTAGCCGTCCTAGGGAGAGAGACGCCATCACCTCCATCATCACTCAGCTTCACGCGATGGCTCTCTGGATGGCTCCACCGCTTCCCCCACCACCAGAGCCAGTTTAGATCTCCTCTACCTCGTTGCCTCATTGTCGCCATGTGTGTGTTTTGCGTCCTTATTGTGTTTGTGTTGGTCTTGTTGTGCTGTGCCCACAGCGGGACCCGAGTGGTGTTTGGGTGTGTGTCTATTGGACCTTGTGTGTGATGGAATTGTGTGTGTGTTGTTTGGTTGATACTTTGTTGACTTTGTGCTTGGTGGTTGCTTTATTTATAAAGCGGGGCAAAAGCCTTTTCTGCTAAACAAGCAAACTATGCATTGAAAACAGAATCTGTCAAAAACAGAACAGTCTGTAGTAATCTGTACTCCAACCATACTTCTACTACTCCAAAAAATTTGAAAACTTAGGACAACATAGATAATTTTTATATCTATCACCTATAAACATTTTAGATCAAAAGCATGTTCCAGTGAATTTTCAAAATTCCTGGATTGAGCGCAAAAGTTTTTGTTTTTGCACAAATTTGAGTCAACTATCATCCACACTATCCCAAAGGCTTTACTTGGAACTTTATTAAAACAAAATCTATAAAACATGATTACTATAGTAGCTTAATAATGTGAACACATAAAAACAGTAGGTAAAAGTGTTGGGTTGTGTCCAAACAAGCGCTTTTCTTTAGTGCGTTTTAAGCTAGGCATGATGATTTCAATGATACTCACATAAAAGATAAGAACTGAAACACAAAGAGAGCGTCATGAAGCATATGACTAGCACATTTATGTCTAACCCACTTCCTATGCATAGGGATTTTGTGAGAAAACAACTTATGGGAACAAGAATCAACTCGCATAGGAAGGCAAAACAAGCATAACTTCAAAATTTTCAACACATATAGAAGAAACTTGATATTATTGCAATTCCTACAAGCATAAGTTCCTCCCTCATAATAATTTGCAATAGCATCATGAAGAAATTCAACAATATAACCATCACATAAAGCATTATTTGCATGACACAAAAGCATAGAAAACTTATTACTCTCCACATAAGCAAATTCTTCTCATGAATAGTAGTGCGAGCAAACTCAACAAAATAACTATCATGGGATTGAAAATTAAAATCAAGATGACAAGTTTCATGGTTATAGTTATTCTTTATAGCATACATGTCATCACCATAATCATCATAGAAACTTTGTCATCATAGTCAATTGAAGCCTCATCCAAAATGGTGGATTCATCACTAAATAAAGTCATGACCTCTTCAAATCCACTTTCATCATTATAATCATCATAAGTAGGAGGCATGCAATCATTATAACGAATTTGCACATCAAATCTCGGGGGACTATAAATATCATCTTCATCAAACATAGCATCCTCAAGCTTATGGCTTTGCATATCATTAGCATCATGGATATTCAAAGAAATCATACTAACAACATTGCAATCATGCTCATCATTTATACCAAACATTCTATTGAATTCTTCTTTTATCAATTGAGCATAATTTTCCTTTCCATCATTTTCAAGAAATACATTATAAAGATGAATAATATGATGCAACCACAATTAATTTTTTTGTAGTTTTCTTTTATAAACAAAACTAGTGATAAAGCAAGAAATTAAAAGATTTGATTGCAAGATCTAAAGATATACCTTCAAGGACCCACCTCCTCAGCCACGACGCTAGAAAAGAGCTTCATTGACGGGATGTGAGTGCCCCTTACCTAGTTCCAAAAAAGAACTTGATGTCTACTATGAAACTTTATTCTTGTAGACTCGTGTTTGGGCCTCCAAGCGCAAAGTTATGTAGGACAGTAGCAATTTTCCCTCAAGTGGATGACCTAAGGTTTATCAATCCATGGGAGGCATAGGATTAAGATGGTCTCTCTCAAACAACCCTACAACCAAATAACAAAGAGTCTCTTATGACCCCAACACACCAAATAAAATGGTAAATTGCAGACTAAGGCATAGCCTAGTGGTGGGAAGGGGTTGATGCCTTCCCACCCACCCAGGTTCAAGGCATGGTACTTCCAATTTGGGTTTGTTGCACCAATTATACTGTAGGGGGTTTCCTTACAGTCTTTCTATCAAAAAATACAATGGCAAATTGTATAGGTGCACTAGTTCGGCGAAGAGATGATGATAAAAGTGTAATATAGATAGTATATATTGGTTTTTGTAGTAAGAACAATAAAAAAACAGCAAGGTACCAGTTGATAAAACGGATCACAAACGGTATTGCAATGCTTGAAAATGAGGCCTAGGGTACGTACTTTCGCTAGTGAAATCTCTTATCAATGCTAATAAAATTGGATCATATAACCATCCCTCAAAGTGCAACGAAGAATCACTCCAAAGTTCTTATCTAGCGGAGAACATAAGAAGAAATTGTTTGTAGGGTATGAAACCACCTCGAAGCTATTCTTTCCGATCGATCTATTCAAGAGTTCGTACTAAAATAAAACCAAATAATTTCAGATTCATAATACTCAATCCAACACAAAGAACCTCAAAGAGTGCCCCAATATTTCTACTAGAGAAAAAAAGAGGAGAACGTGCATCAACCCCTATGCATAGATTACCCCAGTGTCACCTCAGGAATCCGTGAGTTGAGTGCCAAAACACATATCAAGTGAATAAATACGATACGTTATTGTCACCACGAGTATTCATATGCAAGACATATATCAAGTGCTCTCAAATCCATAAAAGTATTCAATCGGATAAAACGAAATCTCAAAGGGAAAACTCAATTCATCACAACAAAATAGAGAGGGGAAAACACCATATGATGCAACTATATTAACAAAGCCTGCGATACATCAAGATCGTGACATCTCAAGAACACGAGAGAGAGAAGGAGAGATTAAAAACATAGCTACTGGTATAAACCCTCAGCCCCGAGGGTGGACTACTCTCTCCTCATCATGGTGGCCGCCGGGATGATGCAGATGGCCACCGATGATGATCTCCCCCTCCGACAGGGTGCCAGAACGGGGTCTAGATTGGTTTTCGTGGATACAGAGGCTTGCGGCAGCGGAACTTTGGATCTAGGGTTACCCCCGAGGGTTTTGGAACATTTGGCAATTTATAGGGTGAAGAGGGGGCGCCGAAGGCCACCGGGGTGGGCACAACCCACCTGGGCGCGCCTGGGCCCCCAGGCGCTCCCTGGTGGGTTGTGGCCCCCTCGGGGCACCCCCCAGGTTATGCTCTGGCCCACTGTTGGTCTTCTAGTCCATAAAAAATGCAGAAAAGGTTTCGCAGTCTTTGGACTCCGTTTGATATTGATTTCCTGCAATGTAAAAAACATGCAAAAACAGCAACTGGCACTCAGCACTGGGTGAATAGGTTAGTCCCTAAATGATATAAAGTTCCTATAAAATGATTGTAGAACATCCAAGAATGATAAAATAACAGCATGGAACAATCAAAAATTATAGATACATTGGAGATGTATCACCAGCTAAGCAGTAAAATACTAAAACTTTATGGCACGAAGGAACTGGGCATCGAAGCAACTAGGTGCTCCGGAGTCCGGTTCCCTGAATTTTTCCTCTGGTATCGGCTCGGCAATGCAGGGCACCAGTGCCAAGTGTAGCAACATTTGTCTTGACACTGGTTTTGGCATACATAGTGGATGGTCTTAGTGCTATTAGTTCTATGTTACTAAATTTGTGCATGTACACACCTATTAGTATCAATTTTATGTCATCCAAACACTATCGCTATGCTTTGCAATTATATTTAGCTTCCTCATAAAATGTTCAATTTCTTATTTATAGTACGTGACTAAGAACTTGTACTGTTGTTGCAGTTAATTATAGCTTGTGATATTTATGAATTTGGTTGTTGTCTCAGTAGCAATTAATTCATTTGCACATTGATCTTTTTGAGAAGATATGTCATAATTAATGTGTTTCTTCAATTTTTCAAAATATGTATGTGGTGATTTTCTATGTTGCTAGAAACTCATTTCCCCTACAATTGTTACTGATTCAGTTTAAATATTATAGGATGAACGAAAGTGTTCTTACCTGGAGTGGGTTGATCAAGAATGGCCACAATCTTTGAAGATGTGCCTAGCAAAGCTCTATAGCATGTATGAGGAAGATAACAGAGTGTCACGCCCGGATAATTAAGCTACAGTTCCATGTCACCATTGTTACTATTGCTAATCCTCTTTTGGTCCAAGACATAATTCAAATTCAAGTTCAAACTAAAGTCCAAAATTCAAATTTTGACAAACATGAAAACTACAATGTTCGAAGTATGGCAAATAATCCCTGGATATTTGTCATGTTGATACCACATTTTTATGATGTGTTTAAATGCTCTAAAAATAATAAAACAGGGGCTAGCAGTTTAATTTATAAAACAAAAAAAGGGAAAGGGAAAACACCCGGGCCTAGCCCACCTGGTATGGCCGAGCTCTCAAGCTGGACAACCCACTTCGCCATCTCCTAGGTCGTCTCCCTCCATCCTGTTCCTCTGGCCGGGTTCCCGCCCAAGCCGTCCCTGCCACACCAGCTCGCCGGCGCCGTCTCGAGGATAAGGCCGACGCCTCGAGCACCCCTCCCCACCTACCGCCACTCCTACCCCCCACTTCCTCTCCCTCTCACTAACCCCCAGATCCACCCACGACCACCACTGCAGTCGCCATGCCCGCCACTGTCCTCGCGCCCGACGTCCTCCCCACGCGAAGCCGACGTGCCCACGAGCTCCACCTTGTCCTATGCTCCTTCGCCGTCAAACCCTGGGACCCGAAGCAATCTACAACGCTGCTGACAGCATCATCTTCCACCTTCGGACGGGCCGGAGCTCACCGTTGATCCGCGCCACCCCGAGCACCTCGAGCCATCCCCGAGACTTCACTACAACGGTCGTGAGCCCCCGATCCTCTTCCCTCTCTCCCTGCCTCTCCTCGTAGCCGTAGTCACGCCGCCACTGCGCCATGCTCTGTCGTCCGCCATTGCCGTCCGAGCGGTCGCACCCGAGCTCCTCCGCATGAACGGGAAGCACCAGTGTGCTTCTGGAGCTCGGTATGGGCACCCCAGCCCTTCTAGCTCGCTCGTTTCCTCACTGCAACCGCCACGCCCATGTGACCCACACTCTGGATGCCACCCAACTTAAAGCCGTTGTCGCTATCGCCCGGCTGTGGCCCTGCCACGTGCCCTCCTCCAACCGTGGTCGCTGCAGCGCCGTCGCCGTGCCTCCACGGTGCCTAGGCCTTCTGCGCCCGCGCCGCCCGCTGCTGCGTGCCCGTGCACACGCGCATGCAGCCCACCGCTGCTCCAGCTTGCCACAGCCACTGCTACCCGCCTCCGCCGGCTGCTCCCCCCGCCCTTGCAGCCCCGCCACCCTGGCCAGTGGTCCCCCTCGCGCCGGCGCCTGCTCGCCAACGGCCGCCCCTTCTTGCCCGCGCTCGCCGCCACCGCCGTGGTCGTGTCTTCGCTCGCCCCCGCCTGCCTGACTGCCGTGACCTACTGCTATGCACGACTGGTACAGTAACATTCAGTTACTGTAGCAGCTAGCTAGCTTTTCTACTTCTACATTGACTAGCCCTCTAAACAACCCCTAAACATAGACTAAAAAGTTGTTAACATGACTAAAAATATGGGAAGGTAGTATACATGACAAACTCCATTTTACCCCGCTGAACCAAATCCTTTCGATGCATGGATTAAATCCAATGAAAATCGCAAAATGCTATGTTCTGTTAACAGAAAAACTGAAAATAGCTTTATTTTCATAGCTACTTTAGAGTTGTTGTTGATCAAGCAAATGAACTCTAATATGGATGAAAGTGTTACTAACATGTAGATCGCAGAAAAATGCTCACAATTGATATAAAGCACAAAATCATAGGATGTGCAGAACGATAGCTTTACCCTCAGGAAAACATCTAAGTGATGTTTAAAAATAAGCAATTCTCAGACTTAGCAGAATTTCAGAGAGTTACTGGATATTGCTTAAACATCGAAAATTCATAGTAATTCATCCGTAGCTCGGATGGGAAAACTTTATACATGAAAGTTGCTCAGAACAATGAGGCGATTCCGTATACGCGAACTTTTCATCCGCCACATGTCCCTAGCATAGCAAACGTCGAACCTTTCCCCTCAGGTTCATCTGTCTGACAGACATCCGGAACCGGGAAAACTTTCCCGGATGTTATCCCCCTTCCCCGGTATCACGTAGCACTGTGTTAGAACACCCCTAGCATCGCGTTTCATCATGTCATGCTTAGTGTTTTAATTTGTTTGCTTGTATTCACTATTTCTTCCCCCTCTTCTCTCCGGTAGACCCCGAGACTGTTGTTGATGCCTGGGTGATCGTCAACGTGATCGACGACACTTATTCCCTTTTAGCGAAGCTTACAGGAAAGCCCCCCTTGATCATCCCGATATCACCCATTCCATTATCTCATGCTTGCATTAGATTTTGCTACTGTAATTGATTGCTCCTATTCTGATGCATAGCCTTCTTTTGTACCTGCTGTTGTACCTTACCTGCTTATGCTAAACTGCTTAGTACAGGTTGGTTAGTGATCCATCAGTGACCCCCACCTTGTCCTGGTTGCCCCTGCTTCATCACTGATGACTCGATCAACGTGATTGACGGCTAGAGCCCGACACCTCACATCACATCATGCCCCTTTTGTTGCTCGACTCTACAGAGCTACTATCAAGTGGCGAGGGTGATACCTCATAATGCACTCCTAATGATAAATTTTGTAGTGTAGCTATTTGGTCATGGTCATCGAGGGTGATTCCTCCTTGATCACTCTCGATATGACTCCGTCGTGCAACACCTCTAGTGTGAACATCGAGGGTGGTTCCTCATATGTTCACCTTGATGGTTACCTCGAGTGGGAATCCACCGAGGGTGATTCCTTAGGTTTTCCCCTTGATGTTTGGACACATGGTTACCTTGACTTTACTTGAGACCATTATTAAAGTCGGGTCAGCCCTGAGGGGTACCCGCGAGTTGATGTCAAAGTGGGGCGGGCCCGCAGAGTAGCAAGTTTTCTACGTAGCACGGCCGGGCAGTCTAGGACCTTGCCGTAAGTCCACGAGACGGGGCGACAGGGTCACATTATCATGAGTCTCTGCTCGCTTCTGCGAGCCCCCAATGCACTAATAGGTTTAGGTATTTGTTCTAAGTTGGCCTCTGCCTTTACACACTAACCACCACACGAGAATTGTTATAGGCCTCGATGTCGCAGTATCAGCCGAAGCTTTGTCAGACGTCCAGTTCAGTAGTGTGGCACAGTCGGATCGTGCTGGCCATTCGAGGTGGTGCTGGTATCCACCCTGCTCACAACAACCCGGAGTGCTATGGGTGACGGGCCCAAGACCCCGGCGTGCTTAGGATGTAGACCGACGGGGACCTCTCTGCTGAGCCTAGGAAGGGCTGCGACGTGTTGATCTTCTGAGGTCGGGCATTGACCCAGAAAATTGTGTCCGTCCAGAGTAATCAAGCTTGTTGGGTAACATGGTGCACCCCTGCAGGGAAGTTATATATTCGAATACCGTGTCCACGGTAATGGACGTTCAAACTTGTATCCTTATCTTATATAACTAGAAATGGATACTTGAGATGTGATGGATATGTGGCTCCGAGATTGCTTTCTCGCAGGGAGTCGAGGAAGGATCTCTAGGCGTTGATGTTACAACATGCTTATTTAATATTAAAATGCTATTAATTACTCTTCTACATGCTGCAAGATGCTTGGAGCTACTTGAAGATGCTAGTCTTTGATAGGCTAGGCCTTCCCATTCTATTCTGGCTTTCTGCAGTTCAGTCCACAGATACAAACCTTCCATTTGATACCAATGCATTCTTAGTATAGATCTGATGCTTGTGAGTACTTTGGATGAGTATTCACGGTTGCTTTGCTACCCCTTTTCCCCCTTCTTTCTTCTTTCTGGTTGATGCAACCAGATGGTGGATCCTTGGAGCCAGATGCCAACGCTGATGGATGCTTCTATGTGGAGACCGCCGACGACCAGGAGTAGTTTAGGAGGTCCCGGGCAGGAGGCCTTGCCTCTTCGATCGTGTTGCTTTTGTGCTAGCCTTCTTAAGGCATCCTTGTTTAACTTATGTCTGTACTCAGTTATTGTTGCTTCCGCTGACACTCTTGTGTATCGAGCTTTTGTATTCGAGCCCTCGAGGCCCCTGGCTTGTAATATAAAGCTTGTATTCTTTTATTTGTGTTTAGAGTTGTGTTGTGATATGTTCCCATGAGTCCCTAATATTGATCTTACACATTTGCGTGTATGATTAGTGTACGATTGAATCGTTAGTGTCACAAGTTGGTATCAGAGCCGACTATCTGTAGGATCCCCCTTTCCAACTCCTTGGCCGAAGTTGAGTCTACTCTTTGAAAAACTATTTTACTAACATGGATGTGTGGCTTACGGGCCCTCGTTCCCATTGGGTGGTATTAGGATCTTTTATTCCTCGTCTATACCCTGGGAATCTGATCTCTCCTCTATTCAGGTTAAATGATTTTGCCGACTCTAACTCTAGGTTCTCGTAATTACTTCCTCCCAGAGAGCACCTCACTCCAGATGATTGCTTAGTGCATCGAAGGATTTCGAAGATACTCTCTGATGTTCTCCCGATACTGTCGTACTTGTCGCTTTTGCAATTCACTACCTCTGATATATCCTTACAGATAACTCCATACACTTGTTGTTCATACAATCATTTCTCATTGATCTTGTTATTACAAGATACCCCAAAATTCTCTCTATTGTTTTGATAATACCTTGTGCCTACTACCTTGTAATTCTCTGCCACCTGCATACCCCTACGGTAATTCCTCACACTTATCGAGGATTTGTTCATTCATTGTTGATCAAGTGATTCACAAGATACTCTGGAATACTATCTAATCTTTCGATAACCCTCTCCAACTATTGATCTAGTATGTTTGACAATATTGGTAGTATCCTTTGTCATCGTCATTTTTGAACATTTGAATCAACATGTTTCTGAATGCTTGCAATCATCCATCTCAATTGGAATTCTTCCCTTCGGCTCAGACGTCACTCCTGACATGAGCTAGTGTTTGACAAATCAAACCTTGATTGGTTGTCGATCTATGTCTATTCAACTTACTTGACTTTGATCAGAGCCTTTGCTTCTGAACCCCCATTTTGGAAATCATAATTTCCTTTGCATTGAAGCTTAGAATTAGTCGGTTGTTTATCCTTGCATTCTTTCTTCTTTTGTTTAAGTACCTATACTCGCATCAGACCCCTTGTGGACCACCGGATCCTTTGTTGGGTTCTATCCAACAGCATCCTTCATATTTAGTAACCTTGTGAGCTTTTCCTCGGATACATAATGCCTTTGGTAAATTGTATCCCCTGCTTTTGTCAACCATTCTCTACTTCCGAGCTTGAGTTATTTATTCCTAAAGTTTGTGGTATATGTTCCTAAGATGCCCTGATGGGTTGAATCTATGTCTTCCTTAAATTCACGTAAACTTGGAAGTTATGCGGGTTATACTCTACTGGCTTTTCGCTAGGTAAAATTTCAATGCTATGAATTCTTCGAATGCGAGAAGTTAATGGAAAGTTGCGCATTAGAGAAGTGGGAGTCGACCTTGAACCTTAGTGTTCATGCCCATGGACTCGATGTGGAACTTATCATGGATGCTTCTTGTTATAGTAATCCCCTTGTGATAAGTTAATTTTGTATCTATGTTTGGTCCTTTGCCACAGTGGTTCCGACCTGATTGTTCTCCTTTGATTTCATTTATCGGACAAGTTAAAGTACTTGTCTTCAAATCATTTTACCTTTCCGACCTCTACTTCGATCTACCTTCGAGTATTACCCCCTGGTATCTCGAGAATATCACGGAACTACATAACTTCTTATGAGTTCTTTATCAACTATTATTTCTCGTAGATTCAAATTTTCCATGGGTTCTGAGTTGTTAGACACTCGAGAACACCGATAACTGATTCAAGTCTACACTTTTCTCTCCATTGTTTTGTTTAACCTTTCTTGTAACCTAACATATTTGAGCAGTGATAATTCCCTACTTATGTATACACCTCGGTGTACAAGCTCTGTCTATAAGACCTTGTGACTATTGTTGATGACACTCCAGTAGCCACCGATGGATGAGAACTTTGCCTATTGGTCCGCCTTGTCTTAACGAGCAGGAAATGGTTCTCTTCGTCCCTCGTCCTTGGTACCAACATTGTTGCCAACATAACTGACACGTTGTCCTCTGACCTGCCTTGCTATCATGACCATGCAAATGTTAGCACCTTTCCTTCTTTTAACCCACATGGTGGGCCCATAACCCACAGTTCCACAGGATTGAAACCTGACTCTCCTGTACATCCCTGTTTTCCAAAATTGTTCCTCGCGCTTGGCTTCGTATGTAAATCACGAGCCACCCACCTAGTGATCTATTCTGGTATCACACGCAATACTTATTCTCATTGCTCTGAACCCCTTTAACCCTCTATTTCAGGCAACGAACAATTGTCTACTCGGTTGAAGCTTCTTATTGCACCTTCTTACCTTGCCCTCGAGTACTTTGTTGAATTTCAACTCGAGAGATGCCTCTATGCCACTCTCAATGAGATAGCCCCCAGGTACCTATCTTGTGTTGAGCTATGTCCTTCCCGAGTCTTTCCCCTTACTCCACCCCTTAAATCTCGAGACGAGATTTCTTGTAGTGGAGGAGAATTATGACGCCTGGATAATTAAGCTACAGTAATCCTCTACTAATGATACCATGTCACCATTGTTACTGTTGCTAATCCTCTTTTGTTCCAAGACATAATTCAAATTCAAGTTCAAACTAATGTCCAAAATTCAAATTTTGTCAAACATGAAAACTAAAATGTTCGAAGTATGGAAAATAATCCCTAGATACTTGTCTTGTTGAAACCACATTTTTATGATGTGTTTAAATGCTCTAAAAAGAATAAAACAAGGGCTAGCTGTTTAATTTATAAAAAAAAGGGAAAGGGAAAACCCCCTGGGCCTAGCCCACCTGGTCCGACCCAGCTCCCAAGCTGGACAACCCACTTCCCCGTCTCTTGGGTCGTCTCCGCCCATCCTGCTCCTCCCACCGGGCTCCCGCCCGAGCCGTCCCTGCCACACCAGCTCGCCGGCGCCGTCTCAAGGATAAGGCCGACGCCTCGAGCTCCCCTCCCCACCTACCGCCACTCCTACTCCCCCACTTCCTCTCCCTCTCGCTCCCACCCAGATCTACCCACGACCACTACCGCAGTCGCCATGCCCGCCGCTGTTCTCGCGCCCGACGTCCTCCCTGCGCCAAACCAACATGCCCATGAGCTCCACCTCGTCCTCCGCTCCTTCGCTGTCAAACCACAGCACCTGGAGCACTCCACAACGCTGGTGACAGCATCGTCTTCCACCTTCGGACGTGCCAGAGATTGCCATCGATCCGCGCTATCCCGAGCACCTCGAGCCATCCCGGGGACTTCTTTGCAATAGCCGTGAGCCCCCAATCCTCTTCCATCCCTCCCCTACCTCTCCTCGTAGTTGTAGCCACGCCTCCAGTGCGCCATGCTCTGCCGTCCACCATTGCCGTCTGAGCGGTCGCACCCGAGCTCCTCCGCACGAACGGGAAGCACTAGCGTGCTTCTGGAGCTCCGTAGGGGCAGCCCAGCCCTTTTAGCTCGCTCGTTTCCTTGCTGCAACTGCCGCCATGTGACCCGCACTTCGGTTGATGCCAAACTCGAAGCTTCTGTCGCTATCGCCCCGCTCCGGCCCTGCCACGTGCCCACCTCCAACCGTCATCACCGCAGCACTGTCGCCGTGCCTCCCCGGTGCCTCGGCCTCCTGCGCCTGCGCCGCCTGCCGCTGCGTGCCCATGCACACGCGCGTGCAGCCCACCAATGCTCCCGCTTGCCGCAGCCACTGCTGCCCGCCTCCACCGGCTGCTCGCCCCGCCCTTGCAGTCCTACCGCTCTGGCGGCCCCTGGCCACCGGTCCCCCTCGCACTGGCGCCTGCTCGCCCGCGGCCGCCCCTTCTCGCTCGCGCTCGCTGCCGCCGCCATGGTCGTGCCTTCACTGGCCCCCACCTGCCTGACTGTCGCTGCCTGCTGCTATGCACGACTGGTACAGTAACATTCAGTTACTCTAGCATCTCGCTAGCTTTTCTATTTCTACATTGACTAGCCCTCTAAACAACCCCTAAACATAGACTAAAAAGTTGTTAACATGAATAAAAAAATATGGGAAGGTAGTATACTTGACAAACTTTTTTTACCCAACTGAACCAAATCCTTTCGGTGCATGGATTAAATTCTATGAAAATCGCAAAATGCTATGTTCTGTTAATAGAAAAACTAAAAACCAGCTTTATTTTCATAGCTACTTTAGAGCTGTTGTTGATCAAGAAAATGAACTCTAATATGGATGAAAGTGTTACTAACATGTAGATCGCAGAAAAATGCTCACAATTGATTTAAAGCACAAAATCATAGGATGTATAGAACAATAGCTTTAGCCTCTGGAAAACAGCTAAGTGATGTTTAAAAATAAGCAATTCTCAGACTTAGCAGAATTTCAGAGAGTTACCGAATATTACTTAAACATCGGAAATTCTTAGTAATTCATTCGTAGATCGGAGGGGAAAACTTTATACATGAAAGTTGCTCGAACGACGAGGAAATTCCGTATACGCGGTCCGTTCGTCTGCCACATGTCTCTAGCATAGCAAAGATTGAACCTTTCCCCTCCGATTCATTTGTCTGACAGACGTCCGGAACCGGGAAAACTTTCTTGGATGTTATCCCCCTGCCCCGGTATCGCGTAGCACTGCGTTAGAACACCCCTAGCATCGCATTTTGTCATGTCATGCTTAGTGTTTTCATCCGTTTGCTTGTATTTATTGTTTGTTCCCCCTCTTCTCTGCGGTAGTCCCCGAGACCGTTGCTGATCCTCCGGTGATCGTCTACGTCATCGACGACACTTCTTCCCTTTCAGTGGAGCTTCCAAGCAAGCCCCCCCTTTGATCATCCCGATATCGCCCATTCCATTCTATCATGCTTGCATTAGATTTTGCTACTGTAATTGATTGCTCCTATTCTGATGCATAGCCTGCTTTTGTACCTGCTGTTGTACCTTACCTGCTTACCCTAAGCTGCTTAGTATAGGTTGGTTAGTGATCCATCAGTGACACCCACCTTGTCCTTGTTGCCCCTGCTTCATCACCGATGACTCTATCAACGTGATCGACGACCAGAGCCCGACACCTCACATCACATCATGCCCCTTTTGTTGCTCGACTCTGCAGAGCTAGTATCAAGTGCCGAGGGTGATTCTTCGTAATGCACTCCTAATGATAATTCTATAGTGTAGCTATTCATTCATGGTCATAGAGGGTGATTTCTCCTTAACCACTCCCCATATGACTCTGTCGTGCAACACCTCAAGTGTGAACATCGAGGGTGGTTCCTCATATGTTCACCTTGATGTTTACCTAGAGTGGGAATCCACAGAGGGTGATTCCTCGGGTTTTCCCCTTGATGTTTGGACACACAGTTACCTTGACTTTACTTGAGACCATTGTTGAAGTTGGGTCGGCCCTGAGGGGTACCCGCGAATTGATGTGAAAGTCGAGCAGGCCCGTAGAGCACCCCGCGAGTTTTCCACGTGGCACAGCCGGGCAGTCTTGGCCCTTGCCGTAAGTCCACGAGACGAGGCGACGGGGTCACTAATCGTGAGTCTTTGCCCATTTCTTCGAGCACCCAATGCACTAATAGGTTTGGGTATTTTTTCTGAGTTGGCCTCTGGCCTTTATGCACTAACCACTACGCGAGAATAGTTATGGGCGTCGAAGTCATAGTATCAGCCGAAGCTTTGTCAGATGTCCAGTTCAGCAGTGCGGCATGATCAGATCGTGCTGGCCATCCGAGGCGGTGCTAGTATCCATCCTGGTCGCAACGACCCAGAGTGCTACGAGCGATGGGCCCAAGACCTCTGAGTGCTTAGGATGTAGACCGGCGGGGACCTCTCCACTGAGCCTAGGTAGGGCTGCGATGTGTTGATCTTTCGAGGCCGGTCATTGACCCAGAAAAGTGTGTCCGACCAGAGTAATCAAGCGTGTTGGGTAACGTGGTGCACCCCTGCAGGGAAGTTATATATTCGAATACCGTGTCAACGGTAGTGGACGTTCAGACTTTTATCATGATCTTATATAACCAGAAATGGATACTTGAGATATGTGATGGATATGTGGCTCCGTGATTGCTTTCTTGCAAGGAGTCGAGGAAGGATCTCTGGGCGTTGATGTTACAACATGCTTGTTTAATATTAAAATGCTCTTCTTTAATCTTCTACATGCTGCAAGATGCTTGGAGCTGCTTGAAGATGCTAGTTTTCGATAGGCTAGGCCTTCCCCCTCTATTCTGGCTTTCTGCAGTTCAGTCCACAGATACAAACCTTCCATTTGATACCAATGCATTCTTAGTATAGATCTGATGCTTGCGAGTACTTTGGATGAGTACTCACGGTTGCGTTGCTATACCCCTTTTCCCCCTTCTTTCTTATTTTTGGTTGATGCAACCAGATGGTGGATCCTTGGAGCCAGATGCCACCGCCGATGGATGCTACTACGTGGAGACCGCCGACGACCAGGAGTAGTTTGGGAGGTCCCAGGCAGGAGGCCTTGCATCTTCGATCGTGTTGCTTTTGTGCTAGCCTTCTTAAGCCATCCTTGTTTAAATTATGTGTGTACTCAGATATTGTTGCTTCCGCTGACACTCTTGTGTATCGAGCTTTTGTATTCGAGCCCTTGAAGCCCTTGGCTTGTAATATAAAGCTTGTATTCTCTTATTTGTGTTTAGAGTTGTGTTGTCATATGTTCCCGTGAGTCCCTGATCTTGATCGTACACATTTGCGTATATGATTAGTGTACTATTGAATCAGGGGCGTCACACAGAGACATGCTTAGAGAAATTGTTGTCAACGCTGAAGAATATTTCAAGATGCGGGAGAAAAATAGGAAGATGGAGAATAAACTCAGATTTTTTAAATTAGACTTTGCTAAGATAGTGTTGGCGAAGGAGGAGGCACTTTCCCAGTTGGTCAGTGCAAAACATGTTCTTACTGAACTGAAGGGAGAGGTGGAGAAGACGAATTTGGCTGATCATGCATCAGTCGATTAGGGAAATGAATATATTGTTCTAATATTGTGCTTATGAAGGTGAACTAGCTATATGTTGTACTGTGTTGTTGTCATGTAGCTATCGTATTGTGATGTTAAAATATATTTATGTGCCTGATATGAAATTGGAAAACAGGTATTCGATGTGAAATGTGATTTTGCATAATACTGGAATTATTAATTGTTAACTAGTAAACCTGCTAAATGGGTCATGGAACTTTACAAATGGTTCTAGAAGTGAAAGCGTGTGTGATGGATAGCCCAATGTCATACAGTTTTCTTCATCAAATCGTCTGTGATATAGTTGAATAAAGAAAATGGTTAACAAAGGCGGAGTGTGTGTGATCGTTACACCTACCACACAAGGATATACATAAAACTGTGTGGGATGTGCAGATGAAGGAAACGTTTGTTTGGGATTCACTGTGTGGGATGTGCAGACGAACGGAAACATTTGTCTGGGATTCACTGTATGGGATGTGCAGACGGATGGAAGTGTTTCTCTGGGATTCACTATGTGAGATATACATACAAAGGGAAATGTTTCTCTGGGATTCACTGTGTGGGATGTACTTACAAAAGGAAACGATCGGGCATTTATAATTGTATGCGATGGCTAGCCTAATCGCACACGAGCGCATTTTGCCTAGCGTGTGTGACCGGAGAGCCTATCCCCGCCAGTTTCTGGGTCGTGTGGGAAGGACCCCCTATCGCCTACACTGGCAAGGCGGTGGTTTCAAATGTCATCGCGAAAAGAGGTTAAAAACCGTTTGTATAGTAGCTCGTTGTACCAATGCTAGTCGAGTTAGGTTTTGTTCTTGATAAATTAAATGCTAGTTTTATTCAGCATTTGTTCAAGCCTAAACTGTAATTATTTTAAAGTGTCTATTCACCCCCCCCTCTAGGCGACATCCACGATCTTTCGACCCCTCAAACACTCGCGAACACGCCCGTGCGCAATGCCCGGGCACTCCTCAAATTGCTGCCGTCCACATTCGTGTATCTCATATCTGATCCCTATATCCATACAAACCATGTAAGATCGATCAAACTACGTAGATGAAGAAACGTACATAGAAACGGACATCGACAAGCACAATACTTTCAGCAAAAGATCACCACCGGATGTTCATAGGACCACCAAAGTTCACATAAACAATGGAAAACTTAAAACTACATCTAAAACTTAAAATTTAATTGAAGAAAGCAGATCTTCACCACTTCCGAGCCATCCCCTTCCCCTTCCGGTCACCGGCGCAGCTGTAATCGTCGGCGGCTGGTGGAGGATTGTTCGAATCGTCGGACGAGGAGCTGACGTCATCATCGTCAGAGGAGGAGGAGGAGGAGGAGGAAGAGGAGATGATGATGAGGCCCTTGAGGCACCGGATGGCCCGGTCCTGCTGGCGCTTGAGCTTCCCTAACCGAGCTGCCTCCGTCACCTTCTTCTTCGCCTCGCGCTCGGACTGCTCGATGGCAAGCCAGAGAGCCTTCGCGTTCTTCTGGTGGAGCCGTCGAGCGTCCATCTCTGTTGTCGTAAGCGACCAATAGTAGACCCCTGCAAGGAGTCGCTCCTCCTCGTCGGGCTCTGCAGGTAACCCTCGGCGGCGGCGGACAGAGCTCTCCGATTTGTCCATATTCCTTGCCAGCTGCCTCTTGCGACGGGCGGCGCGCGCCTTTGTCTCCGGCATGCGCATCCGTGCCAGCTAGGTGGGCATAAGCTCCCACTGCTGCCCGTGTGGGGGAGCAGCAATCGGTGGGGACAGAGGATGGTATGGGGGAGGCACGGACTGCGCAGCTCGCGTGTAGCCAAGCGCGGGCCGGGAGGAGCCAGTGCCAGTGTCCTCGCTGCGCTGGTGGGGGAGGGGCGAGGCGGCCGATCCAAAACTATTACCCTTGTCCACCTTGGAACTCTCAAGGGCAACGCGGAGGTCCAACTCCTCGTCGGATTTAGAGGAGGAGCGGTTCCCAGCACTCGACATGGTCGCCGCAGTCGTGGGAGTCGTCAGAGTGGATCGAATCGAAGAAATCAAAGGAGAGAAGAGGAGATGGGTCGAGAATGGAGTGAGCTAGGGTTTTCGGATTGGGGATATTTATGGGGACGAAGTGGGGTCAGGGTGGGCTGGGTCCGACGCGCCCGGGCAGCCCCATGTCCACCCTATATTTAGGCTGGATATGAGGGACGTCGGACAAACCGTGCGTTTGAGACCCATTTGAGTCACCCGATTGGGTCAGATTTTCATGATGGCGGGCCGCCCGGACGTTTGAGGCCGGTTTGGGACGCCCGGGTATAGAGATGTAGATCTCTAGATCTCCCAGCCATAGTTCATGCCAGGAAGCCAAAAGCAGTGCCCCAAATCAACTTAAAAAATATGACCAGAAAGAAGAATTAGCAACACTAGCTAAGAGCAACTCCAACGTGCTGACCCAAACGGACACGTGCTTTGTCCACTTTTTATTTGTTTGGGTCGGTCGTCCGCTCGATGTCTGCCCTATTTTTGATTTGGGTCGACAGTGCGCCCAACACGTCGACCCATATTTGCCTACATGGCCGGTTTGCCGCCATATTTCAACAAATATACACACATTTTGCATAGTTTCACAAGCAAACAAATATAACATAATTCCAAAAGCCAAATAAAATATATCGAAGTTTACAAGCTGAACAAAAATTAAATTGTCTCAAATACATTTTTAAAAAGCTACATCTATTGGTTGCCAACATGAGCCCACACGTGCTCAATCAAATCATCTTGCAGTTGAATGTGAGTATCCCAATCACGCATTTGACGATGAAATTAGGTGAACTACGCAAACATTGCTCCTCCTCCTCCATACTCAGGCACAACTGTCACCCTGTAACTAAAACCCTTGATCATAGATACGTTTCGGACGCTCATCCTCTACGATCATATTGTGCATGATCAGACAACCAGTCATCACCTCGCACAACTTCTTGATGCTCCTAGTTCTAGCAGGATACCGAACGATGCCCCATCGAGATTGCAGAATACCAAAGGCACGCTAGACATCCTTCCTAGCACCCTCTTTCTCTTGGGCAAATCTTTTCCCCTTCTCTCCGACAAGGTTGGAGATTGTCTTCACAATAGTGGTCCACTGAGGATAGATACCGCCAGCTAGATAGTATCCTTTATTGTAGTTGTGGCCGTTGATGTTAACATTCACCGGCGGGCTGTTGCCTTCGGCAAGCCTTGCAAACACCGGCGAGCGTTGAACCACGTTGATATCATTGTGTGATCGGGCCATGCCAAAGAAAGAGTGCCAGATCCAGAGATCTTGTGAGGCCATGGTCTCAAGTATGACAGTGCAAGCCCTGACATGGCCCCTATACTACCCTTGCCAAGCGGAAGGGCAGTTCTTCCAATCCCCATGCATGCAGTCTATGCAGCCAAGCATCCCTGGAAAGCCCCTGCCGGCATTGACCGCCAACAAGCGGGTTGTATCTTCAGCAATCGGCTCTCTCAAGTACTCAGGGCCAAACACTGCAATCACAACCTTGCAGAACCTGTACATGGACTCTAGGCATGTAGAGTCGCTCATACGGACGTACTCGTCAATGAGATCACCGGGCACTTCATACAAGCATCCGGATAGCTGCAATGCATTTCTGATAAGAGGAGAAGCCAATCTTTCCAAGGGCATCCTCCTTCCACTCAAAATAATTATCGTATCCGACCACCCCCTCTCGAATACGGTTGAAAACATATGCCTAGCCATACAGAAATGCCGACGGAATCATCGGAGTCGCAGAGGAAATTGTGGAAAAAGAACTCGTCGCTGGAGTCCATTTGTACCTTGGGGGCAAACTGTCTAACAACTTGCGGACTTCGTCGAAGAAGTTGGCCGACGAAAAGACATGCGCCTCCCCTTGACCAGGTAGCTGGCCTGGCAGCGTCAGACGAAGGAGCTGGTCAGGGCCGCGGAGTCGACTTCATGCTCGTTGCGACGTTGGGGTGGGGGTGGGAAATTGCAATGGCCCGGCGACGCGCCGGTGGTGGTGGCGACGTGGGAGGTGGCGGCGTACGGGGGAGGTGTGTGGACGCGGACTGCTGAGGGACACTGAAACTGCGCGGCGGCGACGACAGGGTAGGGCGGGCGAGGGCTTGCTGTCGATATGGATGGAAGAGAATGGCCAATGTGCCACCGACTGGCGGGTCCGGGGGAGAAGTAGGCTCGCTTCGCGTGTGCCCGCTTCGTGTCCGCGCCGACGCAAATGAGGCGCAAATTTGGATCGGGAATGGGTCGGCAGGCGGACGAAAAGCGGACGCGCGTCGAATTGGGTCAAGGAGGTGAGCTGATTTTTCTATCCGCGGGACCCAAACAAACATACGTGAATAAAATTGGTCGGCGCGTTGAAGTCGCTCTAATAGATTCATAATGCCTGGTGGTGGTACCAGCTGGGCTTGAAAGGAGAAACAGTGACTGAGAGAGGGGGGTGAGAAAAAAAGTTGATAGTGGTTTAGTGGCGCGGCGCTACCAGTTCGAAAATTGAGCAGGCGGTCGTGGAGATGGCTGGTTCATGGGGACATGTAGGGGCGTAGGGGGTGAACGGAAAGATTAGAGTTTCAGGTGACAAGAAGAACTGGACAAAAAATGCACCTCGCGGTCACCGCTTTCTTTCTTTCTTTTTTTCTCCTCATCATCATTAATTCACCGGCACTCTTCCATCCATCCATTCATCCAGCACTTGTGTAACTTTTTGCAGTGGGGTGGGGGTGTCAACGTACGAGCGCGCCATCTGGTTCTGGTTCTGGTGCGTCTTGAATCTGGCACTGGCAAGAAGACGACGAAGGCCGGTCAGGGGAAGATTCAGGCATTCAGTACATGCACGCACGCGTGGTGTGGTAGCCGTGGATTCAGCAATGTGTTGCATCTTGGGAGGAAGAGCGGCAAAAAGAAGAATGTGGTGGTGTGGTGCGTGGGGCCGCCACACACCACTGAAATCTGAAATGAACTTACCCTAACTTTCTCTTGAGGCAATGCTTAGACGAAAGCACCAAACGGCAGCGTCGGGGTTAGGTAGCTATATACACGCATCACTGTGACTGCTCTCTACCGCATGCAGGGTACAGTACATACTTTTTTTAACAACAGGAGGCGCGCGAGGTGCCAAACTTTCTCATTTCAGCTCAGCAACAATATACAACATGAATTACAAAGCCCTGAAATTGAAAAATAGAGAGAAGAGAAACTACGGGGTCATATTGCGATGAGCTGATGCGAAACAACATATATCGGGTTCTACCACTGATGGTAGAACCTGGTGAGCTACATTGTGAGCAATACCATTGATCTTCCTAAAGATGTGAAACACCTGGGACTAAAGATCTGAGGAGTAGTAGAAAAAATCAGACAGAACTTTTCTTATAGTCCAAGGAGCAGTAGATTCCCTAATCTTCCCGCTAGCCGCCCATGACGCCAAAAAGAGATTGTCAGTGAGGAAAGTGGGCTCAGAAATGCATAGCTATTTGGCCACTTGAGCCACCAAAAGAAGCACCAAAGCTTCTGCTTGTAAAGGTGTATCTGTGATAGTAGTAGAAGCTTGGATCTGCACATTGACCACCAATTGGTCTTGTGGCAAAGAGAGGTAAATTCCAATTCCAGTAGCAACAGATCCTTGAGTCAAGCCTGAATTTTTTTTACACCGAAATGTTGCATCAGAGTAAACTCTTGGACCTGTAACTAGAAAATCAGACTTCATTGTTTTCCCCTGCATATGAATCTAATTAGTAAGAAATAAAGCACTGACCATCTCATTAGATTGGGGCTGAGAAGAAATATGTACAAGATCATCGATTTCATTGGACAGAGCTATAGCAGCAGTATTAATATGATAAGGAAAAGCTTTTTTTCCTACTAAAAAGAGAATCATTTCTAGCTTTCCAAAGACACCGTATAAAGTTGAGAATGTTGGGTAGATAAGCATATGAATGATTCATAATGTTGGATACAGTACATACTTACGGCTGCATGACATCCGTGTGATGTAGAAAGGGCAGGCAGGAGCGTCCACGAGTACGACTCGATCCACCCTGCACGTTTTATTTTCGGGAATAAAACTTATATTGCTCATCAAATATTGATACAATGCAGAGGCGCTTAACTGTGCAACATTTGGAGGTCCTACACCTAGCCATATTGCAGTACAACTATGTAATCTACCAAAACTTGCCAAAAAATGGCTCGGTATTCTGACTACATCGTACATGAGTAAAGTGAGTCTTCCCCTCTAGAAGCTTTGGTTAATCTCTTGGACCAATAAAGCAAGGCTTGATCTATCTGGCTTCCTACTCTTCACCATATAAATGGCCTCCAAACAACCAGTTTCAACCTGAAGAGATACTAAGGTAGATTGCTCCATTGCATAGATTTGGTAGGATGTATGAAGAGTGCATGAGTTCAAAAGTTCTTTTATTGACCCACTTTTGGATGTTTGATAGAGTATATGAGTCTATACTAGCTTAACACGAATACAACTAGGAGCATGCCTAAAGAGGGATGCTGAGATGAGCATATATGAATAAAGAAAAACTATACTGAGATGAGAATGCAACCAAATACACCGCGATTCCTTCCGGCAGTGCATAAAATTCAATTTTAAAGAGCAACTCCAACGGGCCGACCCAAACGAACGGCGATTTCATCCGGTTTTTGTCCATTTGGGTCAGCCAGGCGGACATGGACATCCGCTTCCGCGTTTGGGTCGGCGTATGCGCCCAACGCGCGCCCGACCCATTTTGACGGCGCCGACAAAAAAAACTGTACATGCATATTTCTACTGAAAATAACTTAATTAAACATTAAAGCCGGCCAGAAAGGCCGGCGAGAGTCCACGCGTCCACATTAGCATTAAAAAGAAATAAAAAACAACCTAACTATGAGGCGGCACGCTGCCCAGCGCACCTTAGGCGTCGTCGTCGTCCTCCTCCTCGTGGTCGGTGAGGTCGATGAGCGTCGGCGGAGGGCCGACCCAGGGAAACGTCGTGGCCCATGCGGCGGCGACATAGTGCGGGGGTAGCTGTTCCGGCAGGGGTAGTGCCGGCGCGGGGGGCTGTGCAGCCGCCTGTGCAGCCGCGGCCTGGCGCGCCTCCTCCTCGAGGTCGCGCTCGAGCATCTCCTCGTACTCGCCTTGACGCCGCTCCTCGGCCAGCCGTCGCTGGCGCCATTTCTCGAGGTAGGCCGCCTCCTGCGCCGGGGTCGCGTCCATCCAAACCGGTGGCGTGGACACCCACTCGCGCACCACTCCGTCCAGGAGAAGCTCGCGATGGAGCCCGACTCCGTCTCCGGCTGCGTCTGCGGCTTCGGGTCGACCTTGACGAGGCGTCGGGGAGGGGACGGCAGGGCCACCGGCGGCACCACGCAGTCGCCGGCCGCGGAGAGGGCCATGGCCTGCGCCATGGCTGCCTCGTACCAAGCTTCCTCTTCTCCTGCCGCCTCCGCCCTGCGCCGCTCGTCCTCCTCGCTCTCGCGGTAGACGGCCGCAAGGGCCGCCTGGTCTTCCTCTCTGACAACGAGCGGCGGCGGCGGCACGCTGCGGTTGACCTCCCGCACGCCGCGCCGCCTCGCCTCCTCGTGCTCGAAGGCGAACCGGCGCGCCCAATTGGGTGAGTCGAAGGTGTATGCCTCGTCGCGGCGTTGCTCCAGCGTCAGGAGCGCCCGCCGACGGCGCACCTCCTCCGCATGTGCCCTAGCCGACCGTGGCGCCGCCGGTACTGGGATCCTTTCCGGATCCAGATGCCAGTCGTGCAGCAGCGTCACGTCGGGGTACGGCAGCGGCACGCGGTGGCGCCAGTGCCACTCCGCCTGGTGCACGGGCACGTTCACCCGCTGCCTCTGCCGGCGAGCTGGCGCAGGCGAAGGCGGGGTGAACTCCGTGGGCAAGGGGACGACGGGGGCCTTGCCCTTCGACTTGCTGCTGCTGCCGGAGAAGAGCCCCATTTGGGCGGCTGGGGTGGCTGGGGTGGCTAGAGTTTGCTTGCCGGCGACGGGGGAGCGAGTGTGGCCTAGATGGGGACGTGAAGTGATGAGGACGGCCCCGCCACACGGTCGGCTTAAAAAAAGACGACCGCCATCGCTGACGCGTGGGCCCGGGGTCATAAATTAAGCTGACCGGCGAGAGTTGGAGTTGCTCTAATACATCCATGCATGTTAATAGGTGACGACATGCAGCGAACACAATATTGCTTGTAGTAATCATACCATCAGATGCAAGAAAAGATCCATGAGTGTTCAATTTAACAAAACCTTGCACCGGCGGTTCCACTTCAGTTCAGTTAACTTGCGTGTCCGACACTTGCTGCACTATCAGTTCATGTTCAATTTCAAACTCTTACATACGTCCTCTATTTCTAGATATTTGTTTTTTATGATTTTAAATAGACTATCACATACGAATATATATAGACATATTTTAGAGTATAGATTCACTCATTTTGTTCCGTATTTAGTCACTTGTTGATATCTATAGAAATACAAATATTTAGAAACACAGAAGAAGTACAATACAAATCTTTATTAACTACTGTTGTTAAATTAGTTTTACTGCACTGGCACGGCTCTGTCAGGGTCGGCTGCGGCTTAATTAACTCACTGGATCGCTGCTGCTAATGTGGATGGAAATATCGTCGTTTTCCGTTGTTCACTTGGCAGACGGAGAGAAGAAATAGAAGTCCTCCATCGATACCAGTGATTCACACATGGGTGGCACCATCAGCTCCAATACTCTCCCGCTCCCACCCTAGCTTGTTCATTGTTAACTGTGAACGAGACGCGTACACATGTACACGTACGTACGTTCATCTACGACACAAGCGGGCTAGCTGGGGTGTGTGGATTCGTTGTGGATACACGTTAGCTACAGCCGGAGGAACCAAGGCACTTCTTTTCAAACTGCCGATTAGTAAACATCACCATCTAACCGCGCCAAATAAGACTACGAGCGTCTCAAGTTAGAGCATCGGATACAGCAAATTCGTCCTTCAAACGCCTGTCGCCGTGTATGATCGATTACATAATCAGATACCTTAAATCCATACTATTACATTCAACGTAAACCTAATCTTAAGCAAAACACGTCGGCCGGCCGGCTGCGCACCTCAAAATGTAGTCTGGTCGCCGGCGAGATAGAGTAGGACATGAGACACGAGCCAGCTCACGGGACTCAAGGCGCAGACGTCTCCCATGCCTACTCTTTCTCCTTGGAGCCTGGAACCCTGACGGTGCTGGTGAACGTGAGACCAATGATGGATCCGTCCTGGATGGAGCTGGCGAAATCCACCATGACGCGGTTACGTCGCTTGATACAGGCGCCAGAGAATGCGACTCCGTCTCGCCAAAGTTCACCACTGCAAGGGTTGCTGCTGTCTCCCGCGCCTGCCAGCTCGCACAACGGGCACACCAAGCCATGTTTGTGTCAGACGACGCCCATGGTGCATTCACCTCCGCCTCAGTGCGCCAACAGAGGGGTTGCGCACCCGCCACCACGTTCGGACGCTAGACAGACCGCACCGCCTCCTGTCAGGCACACACCTCGCGACAGATCTGTGCGCCATTTGGGTGGACGCAATGGATTCCCAACGAAAGAAGTCCGAGCGTTGTCATCGGGCGGCCTCCTCCCAGGAGCGGTGGAGTGCAAGCCGGACAGTCGTCTCCTCCTCGGGGCTGCGTGGGATGAGCTCGGGGTCGACGGACCTGGAGGTGTAGGATTCAAATCCGCTGACCACCATGCCTGAGAAGGCCGGAGATCGCCAGGCGGGAGATTGGGTGGCGAAGCGGAGTGAAGGGGAGTTGATAGAGGCAAAGGTGTCCCGTCTTTCGATGAGATGATGAATATCGCTTTGGTGGAAGTCGACTTTAACGACCCGACTACGAACGTGCGAGGACATCGCGCCTTAGCAATCGCTAAACCAACTCCGAGAGGTTATTGACCACGCCAGAGCACGATCAACCTGACCACGAGGGTTTGTTTCCTGCGAGCAAACGAAGAACAAGCAAGAAACTGAGATTGCAATCTGGATATTGCGAATATAAGATGAAAACATTATTGATCAAGGTGGGATTCTGTGACGCCTTTGTCTGATCGTTGAACACAAACGAAGTACACGAAGTTGCAGCTAGGGCGAACTTTTAATCTAAACAAAACTCAAAGTCTAAACGGTGCCCTAAGGGCTGTATATATGGAGGAAGATGGGGCGAATTTCGTGGCCCTTGGTGGAGGGGTCCGAAACTAACCATATCTCTTGTTTCCCCACACATACGGACTCTAAAAATAGCCTATACTTATGTATTTCGAAATTACATGGGCCTGGCCCAATAATAAGGTGACGCAGTACCTAGAATAGCCTCTGGACAAAATTTATGATGTGACATCTTGTATATTTCGTTCAAGGCTTCATGCACTCATTATGGTGGCTTCAAAGTCCTGAAATCATCACTGGTAACTTCGTTCTTGTTCCCCTTGCGCATGCCATCATCTTCATGCTTGTCCTTGCTCCAATGTTCATCCTTTTCCAAGCTAGGCCCTTCATTTGTAAGCAAAACAAATGTATCCAATTTAGGCAGCATCATATTCTCATGAACATTAGAATCATTACCAAGAAACGAAAGTACCTGATAATTTAATTGGCGTGCGCGAGCTCTAGTAATTGGTCCAGTATATGTAGCAGTAGGGGCTGTGGGTGTAACAATGGTATTGATGTCCTCATCATCCTCCCCTTCTTGAAATGAAGTCGTCCTCGACGGAAGCTCATCTTCCTCACCCAAATAAGGTTTCAAATCTGCAATGTTAAAAGTGGGACTAACCCCAAAATCTGCAGGCAGCTCAAGTTTATATGCATTATCATTTATTTTCTCCAACACCTTAAAAGGACCATCAGCACGTGGCATTAACTTTGATTTGCGCAAATCAGGAAATCTATCCTTACGCAAATGTAACCAAACAAGATCTCCAGGTGCAAACACAAGATGTTTTCTACCCTTATCTCCAGCAAGTTTATATTTAGCATTCATACGCTCAATGTTTTCCTTAGTTAACTCATGCATTTTTAAAATCAATTCAGCACGTTGTTTAGCATCAAAATTAACCTTCTCCGAAGATGGAAGAGGCAACAAATCAATAGGTGCACGAGGTAGGAAACCATACACAATTTCAAAAGGGCACATCTTAGTAGTAGAATGCAATGAACGATTATAAGCAAATTCAATATGAGGCAAGCATTCTTCCCACATTTTCTTATTATTCTTCAAAACAGCCCTAAGCATAGTAGACAATGTTCTATTGACTACTTCAGTTTGTCCATCAGTTTGGGGGTGACAAGTAGTACTAAAAGCAGTTTAGTCCCCAATTTAGCCCATAAACATCTCCAAAAGTGGCTAAGAAATTTAGTATCACGATCTGAAACAATAGTATTGGGCACACCATGCAAGCGAATAATTTCACGAAAGAACAAATCAGCAACATTAACGGCATCATCGCTTTTATGACATGGTATAAAGTGTGCCATTTTCGAGAATCTATCCACGACAACAAATATGCTATCCCTCCCCTTCTTTGTTCGAGGTAAACCTAAAACAAAGTCCATAGATATATCCTCCCAAGGAACACTAGGTACAGGCAAAGGCATATATAAACCATGAGGATTGAGTCGTGACTTAGCTTTTTGACATGTAGTGCAGCGAGCAATAAAACGCTCAACATCCCGTCTCATCTTTGGCCAAAAGAAATGTGTAGCAAGTACGTCCTCCGTCTTCTTCACGCCAAAGTGTCCCATTAATCCCCCTCCATGCGCCTCCTGCAACAACAAAAGACGAATAGAGCTAGCTGGAATGCATAGCTTGTTAGCACGAAACACAAATCCATCATTAACGACGAACTTGTTCCATGTTCTCCCTTCTTTACAATTCTGCAATACATCTTTAAAATCAGCATCATGCACATATTGATCTTTGATGGTCTCCAAACCAAATATTTTGAAGTCAAGTTGTGAAAGCATAGTATAGCGACGAGACAATGCATCAGCAATAACATTTTCTTTACCCTTCTTGTGTTTAATAACATAAGGGAAAGTCTCAATGAATTCAACCCATTTAGCATGTCTACGATTCAGTTTAGCTTGACTTTTAATATGTTTCAAAGATTCATGATCAGAATGTATAACAAATTCTTTGGGCCATAAATAATGTTGCCATGTCTCTAAAGTCCGAACAAGAGCATATAATTCTTTATCATAAGTAGAATAATTCAGACTAGGCCCACTCAATTTTTCAGAAAAATATGCAACAGGTTTGCCATCTTGTAATAACACACCTCCTAATCCAATTCCACTAGCATCACATTCAAGCTCAAAAGTCTTATTAAAATCAGGAAGTTGGAGTAAAGGAGCATGTGTCAACTTATCTTTCAATACCGTGAAGGCTTCTTCCTGTGCGGTACCCCAAACAAAAGGCACATCCTTCTTTGTAAGCTCATTGAGAGGTGCAGCAATGGTGCTGAAATCTCTCACAAAACGCCTATAGAATCCAGCAAGGCCAAGAAAACTCCTCACTTGTGTGACCGTTTTGGGCTGCGGCCAACTCTCAATAGCTTCAATCTTGGCTTTATCAACTTCAATTCCCTGTGGAGTAACAACATAGCCAAGAAAAGACACTCGGTCGGTGCAAAAGGTGCACTTCCCAAGGTTACCAAACAAACGTGCATCACGTAGAGCAATAAAAACAGCACGTAAATGTTCCAAATGTTCCTCCAAAGTTCTGCTATAAATCAATATGTCATCAAAGTAAACTACCACAAATCGTCCAATGAAAGCACGTAAAACTTCGTTCATTAATCTCATGAAAGTACTAGGTGCATTAGTTAACCCAAAAGGCATGACTAACCACTCATATAATCCAAACTTAGTTTTAAATGTTGTTTTCCATTCATCCCCCAATTTCATACGAATTTGATGGTATCCACTACGCAAATCAACTTTGGAGAATATTGTAGAGCCACTCAATTCATCAAGCATATCATCTAGCCTAGGAATAGGATGACGATAACGAATAGTAATATTATTAATGCCTCTACAATCAACACACATACGCGATGTACCATCCTTTTTTGGCACTAAAATAATAGGAACACACAAGGACTAAGGGATTCGCGTATATAACCTTTGTCGAGAAGCTCTTGTACTTGACGCATAATCTCCTTCGTCTCCTCTGGATTGGTACGGTATGGTGCACGGTTGGGTAGCGATGCACCGGGAATTAAGTCAATTTGATGTTCAATCCCTCGAATAGGTGGTAATCCCGGTGGCACGTCTTGTGGGAAGACGTCAGCGAACTCCTGCAAAATGTTAGTGACAGCAGGGGGCAAAGAGGAAGGCACGTCCTCGAATGAAAATAATGCCTCTTTGCACACAAAAGCATAGCAAACAGATTTGCTAAAATCTAGCTCATCAATATCAGATTTAGTGGCAAGTAAACATGCACTTTTCAATTTAATTTCAGAAGCAACACTAGATGGTTTATTATTAGGCTTCATTTGTTGCTCAAATTCTTTTGCCACAATCTGATTTTCACTCTTATTCTTCTCCTGTTTTGCTTTATTAGCTCTATTAATATCATCTTTCAAAATGGAATCAGGAGTCATAGGAAGCAAAGTAATATTTTTATCCTTATGAACAAGAGTATACTGATTGTTTCTACCATGGTGGACAGAATTTTTATCAAATTGCCATGGTCGACCAAGTAATAAGGAACATGCTTGCATAGGTACCACATCACAATCAACATAATCAGCATATGTAGAGATACTAAAATGCACACGAACAGTACGTGTTACCTTAACCTTGCCGCTGTTGTTGAACCATTGGATGTAGTAAGGATGTGGATGTGGTCTTGTGGTGAGAGAGAGCTTCTCCACCATCTCCATGCTAGCCAAGTTGTTGCAGCTCCCTCCGTCTATGATGACGCGCACAGAACGTTCCTTCACAACTCCCTTTGTATGGAACAAATTATGCCTCTGATTTTGCTCAGCTTGTGTGACCTGCACACTCAAAACACGTTGAGCAACTAAACATTCATACCTGTCAGCGTCTTCAGGAGCCATGTATTGCGTCTCATGATCAGAATCATCTCCACCGTGTTCTTCACGTGTAATAAGAGCCAACGTCTCCTCATCATAGTCACTAGCGGATGCATACCCACCATCCTCAGTAGCAATCATCATACGCTGAGATTTGCATTCTCTCGCATAATGACCTCTTCCCTTACAACGACGACAAATAATATCACTTGTGTGCCCAGTTGATGCCATGGAAGAAGAAGAGCTCTGTGTAGGCCCGACAGGTGCGCTCTTGGCAGATAGTGGTGGTTGTGCCTGCTTTCTTGTATCACGGCTGGAGGTGGCACCTAATGGAGGTGCTGGTGCAGTGGAAGTAGAAGATGCACGCGGTGTCCATGATGAAGGTCGACCTGCAGAAAAGTTAGTTCGCACCAATGCTTGTTGATCCTGCACTTCACGTTCAGCTTTACAAGCAAGATGGAATAAACGAGTGATATTAGTATACTCCTTATACTCTAGAATGGTCTAAATCTCTCTATTTAATTCACCCATAAAACGTGCAAGCATAGGTTCATTCTCCTCAACAATACCACATCTAATCATGCCAGTTTGTAATTCCTGATAATATTCTTCTACATAATTTTTTCCTTGTCTCAAACGCTGCAATTTTTGAAGCAATTCACGTTGATAATATGGTGGAACCCAACGAGTACGCATAGCGGTTTTCAAAGTAGCCCAAGTAGCTGGAATAGGATATAATCTACAATGTTCAGACCACCAAACACATGCAAAGCTAGTGAAAGCACAAACAGCAGCAGGAACACGTCTCTCCTCAAGATATTGTAAACATGTAAATCGCTGTTCAGTTTCTAACTCCCAAGTAAGATATATATTAGGAACATATCTAGCCTCAAATGGTGGAATATTCAATTTCAGTTTAGGAAGATGGTCATGATCTCATACCTGAGGGATAGCCCTACCATTGTGATTATTTGCATGTGGACGACCTGGTGGTTGTGGTGCTGGTGGTTGCACGTAGTTCCGATTTTGATCAACCTCATCCTCGTAATCTCCCGCATAATCATCCTTCGCATCAGCAGCAGGAGCCACAGAAGTATCAACAGCAGCGCCAACAGTTTGGCCAGGCTGAAGAAGGACACGACTCTCTCGGCGAAGGGCTATTTCGCGACATGGAGGTAGTTGTTGTTGTTGTTGCAGAGGTGCGGCAGGTGCAGTCGGTGGAAGACGCGCAAGCAGTTCATTGAATCTGTTATCGAGCTTTGTTTCAAATGTCTTCTCAAGGCCAGTGATCTTCTCCATGGCCTCTTCAAAACTGTTTAGCACATCTTGCACCTGTTCAGTCATCATTTGCTGAAACTTATCATGAAGCTCCTTGTTCGTTAAGTTCTCCCAGTCAATCTCATCGGCTTGTGATCCTAGCATGGTCAGCAGCAATAGAAACACACAAGAATATGATCCTACAGACTACTAACAAGTGGTGGTGGTGGGTGTCACAAATCCGTCAAGCAAAACTCAAATTCTTACCAGTTCTTACCCAGCAGCAGGCGGTGATCGGCAACCGTTGTAGTCAAAACTCTCAAAGATTGGATAGAGCGATTACCAGGGGGAGTCAAACACACGACGTAGATGTATGTGGAGCTGGGAAGGCTTATAATATGGCAGCAAAAAGGATCAGCAATAATCAATTCAGAGATGCAAAGTTGAATAAACGCTCAATGATGGTACTGTGCTGGTCCTAGGCTAGACTGTGCTAGAGACGCGAGCCTAGAACACTAACAAAATCAAGGCGCTGCACTTAAACAAGGGAAAAGCACACTCTGGAATTTTTTTTGCTCTTTTTTTTGCACTGCTCTTTTTTTGCTGCTCTTTTTTTTTGCGAAAAATCACTATAATGGCGAGTGTCTCAAAACTCTTCCCAGGTCAAACTAACAAGATGGACATGAAATTTTTTGACATTTTTTTTGGAAATCAGGGCAGCGACGAAGAAAAAGTGCGACAAAAAATCACTATGATGGCAAATGTCTCAAAACACTCCTAGGGACCTAAAAATAGGATAGGGAAAAATTATTTCCGGTCGCCAAAATTTTGGCCTAAAAACTGCCCGGGGGTCTCCAGACTTTTTTTCCCCGAAACCTACTCAAGCAAGGAAACACGAATCGGAAATTAGATGGATCTCGGAAACAAACCTACTACGAAAAGAACTCGGATTGGTGGTTGGTATATGGTGGTAGGATATGGCAGCGGTGGTGGTATATGGCAGCGGTGGTGGTATAAGGCAGCGTTGGTGGGATATGGCAGTGGTGGTGGTATATGGCAACAACGATGAAGATGGTGCGGCGGCGGCGTGACAAATTGTGACAGAACTCAAAACTCTAAAGGACTAGACACTAAGACCAGCAACTAGCCACGACGATGCAACCGCAAATTCAACAACGCAAAACCCTAAAAAGATTATGCAAAGGCTCAGATTGGTTTGGATATGATGAACTAACCCTAATTTATTTTTGTGGCTTTTTCGTGGACTGTAGGTATGAAGAACCGACTCGATTTAAACTACGAAAAACTGTAAAATCTCACCGAGCAACCTGGAAATCTGATACCACTTGATAGAGGCAAAGGTGTCCCGTCTTTCGATGAGATGATGGCTATCGCTTTGGTGGAAGTCGACTTTGATGACCCGACTACGAACGTGCGAGGACGTCGCGCCTTAGCAATCGCTAAACCAACTCTGAGAGGTTATTGACCATGCCGGAGCACGATCAACCTAACCATGAGGGTCTGTTTCCTGCGAGCAAACGAAGAACAAGCAAGAAACTGAGATTGCAATCTGGATATTGCGAATATAAGATGAAAGCTTTATTGATCAAGGTGGGGTTCTGTGACGCCTTTGTCTGGTCGTTGAACACAAACGAAGTACGCGAAGTTGCAGCTATGGCGAACTTTTAATCTAAACAAAACCCAAAGTCTAAACGGTGCCCTAAGGGCTGTATATATGGAGGAAGAGGGAGTGAATTTCGTGGCCCTTGGTGGAGGTGTCCGAAACTAACCCTATCTCTTGTTTCCCCACAGATACAGACTCTAAAAATAGCCTATACTTAAGTATTTCGAAATTACATGAGCCTGGCCCAATAATAAGGTGACGCAGCACCTAGAATAGCCTATGGACGAAATTTATGAAGTGGCATCTTGTATATTTCGTCCAAGGCTTCATGCACTCATTATGGTGGCTTCAAAGTCATGAAATCATCACTGGTAACTCCATTCTTGTTCCCCTTGCGCACGCCATCATCTCCATGCTTGTTCTTGCTCCAATGTTCATCCTTCTCCAAGCTAGGCCCTTCATTTGTAAGCAAAACAAATGTATCCAATTTAGGCAGCATCATATTCTCATGAACATTAGAATCATTACCAAGAAACGAAAGTACCTGATAATTTAATTGGCGTGCGTGAGCTCTAGTAATTGGTCCAGTATATGTAGCAGTAGGGGCTGTGGGTGTAGCAATGGTATTGATGTCCTCATCAGGAGTAAAGTGGAGTGAGTGGCTAGAGTTTGGTCCGGGAAGCAAATTAGGACGGTTATATGTGGTGTTAGATGGGCCAGAGTGAGCCGGATCTAATGTGGCGGACATGCCCGGTCACGTTCGGCCCGCCGCATATGCGGCTTATATTTGGGCTAGGTATGAGGGGTGTCGGTCAATCTGGGTGTTTGAGGACGGTTTGAGGCGACCGTTTGGGTCCTTTTTTACCAAGGTTCATCAGCCCGGGTCATATGGTGGGGGTTTAAGGTGTCCGACAGTATATGCTCTTACACTTGTAACTCTAGGTTTTTTAACATGATTTTTTTTATTCATCTAGCAACATTTTTCAGAGAGAAGTGTGAAGGGACTCGGATTGGACAATGGGAGAACATCTCTCACCGGACATTGACAGACCTGAACTTGAAGACAGGCACCTAACAGCTAAGGATCTAGACTAAACTTTGAGAGCTAACCGGGCGTGATGATGAGCTTTTACATTGAAGCACCTATTAACATGAGCTACCCTGGTTGGATGGAAAACTACAGACTGTTGAATAGCTGCAAGAAGTGGTATGATGACCCAATGACATGCAGTGTTGAAGATGGATGTAGTTGATGCCTCCAAAGCCAATATCACGGAATCTATGAAATAGTTGATTCCTATATGTGAAGCTTTTCAGCCAACATGGTCGCTAGAATCAGGCCAAAAATTTCTGCTTGAAGATGAGATGTTGCTGGTGGAGATAAGGCTGAAGCATGCAACCATTTAAAGTGCTGATTGGTATCAGTTCTGATGATGATTCCTATGCCCGCTAGTGTAGGACCCATGTCCCTTTCAATCTTCCAAGCTGCGTCACAGAAAATGGTAGTACCTGCAACAGAAGATGGGTCTTGTTGTGTCCCTAGTTGTTGTACTACGGAGCAAGCAGAGCGGTGATCTTCAAAGGACTCCATATTCTCAAATTTAGCGCCTTGCATAATTTCATTAGCAACTGGCTTGCTTTCCATAAGCACAACAAAAAAGATATAAACTGGTGAGGCTATGATATGTCTCTGATACGTCTCCATCGTATCTACTTTTCCAAACTCTTTTGCCCTTGTTTTGGACTCTAACTTGCATGATTTGAATGGAACTAACCCGGACTGACGTTGTTTTCGGCAGAATTGCCATGGTGTTATTTTTGTGCAGAAATCAAAGTTCTCTGATTGACTTGAAAATTTACGAAGAATTTTTGTGGAATATATTAAAAAAACTGGTGGAAAAAGATACCAGAGGAGGGCCACCCAAAGGCCACAAGCCCTGGGGGTGCGCCTCCCAGGCTTGTGTGGCCCCTGGACCGACTACAACCCTAACTCCAACTCCACATATACCTAGTCGCGGAGAAGAAAAAAATCAGAGAGAAGGATTCATCGCGTTTTACGATACGGTGCATCCGCCACCTCCTGTTCTTCACCAGGAGGGCTGATCTAGAGTCTGTTCGGGGCTCCGGAGAGGGGAATCCGTCACCATTGTCATCATCAACCTTCCTCCATCACCAATTTCATGATACTGACCGTCGGGAGAGAGAAATTCCATCGTAGGCTTGCTGGACGGTGATGGGTTGGATGAGATTTATCATGTAATCGAGTTTGTTTTGTTAGGGTTTGATCCCTAGTATCCACTATGTTCTGAGATCGATGTTGCTATGACTTTGCTATGCTTAATGCTTGTCACTATGTCTGGAGTGCCATGATTTTAGATCTGAACCTATTATGTCTTCATGAATATATGTGTGTTCTTGATCCTATCTTGCAAATTTTAGACACATATTACGAGTTATGATCCGCATACCCCAAGTTGACAATAACTGGGATTCTTTCCGGTGATTATCATAGTTTGAGGAGTTCATGTATTCACTAAGTTTTAATGCTTTGTTCCGGTTCTCTATTAAAAGGTGGCCTTAATATCCCTTAGTTTCCATTAGGACCCCGCTGCCACGGGAGGGTAGGACAAAAGATGTCATGCAAGTTCTTTTCCATAAGCACGTATGACTATATACGGAATACATCCCTAAATTACATTGATGAATTGGAGCTAGTTCTATGTCACCCTAGGTTATGACTAGTACATGATGAATATTATCTAACACAATGATCCGTCGCTGATCCAATGCCTACGAGCTTTTCACATATTAATCTTTGCTAAGTTACTTTGTCGTTGTTGCTGTTACGATCACTACAAAACTGCTACTGTTACTTTTGCCACTGTTACCTTTACTTCCATACTACTTTGCTACTAAATATTTTGCTGCAAATATTAAGTCTTCCAGGTGTGGTTGAATTGACAACCCAACTGCTAATACTCGTGAATATTCTTTGGCTCCCCTTGCGTCGAATCAATAAATTTGGGTTGAACACTATACCCTCGAAAACTGTTGCGATCCCCTATACTTGTGGGTTATTAAGACCTTTTTCTGGTGCCATTGCTGGGGAGCATAGCTCTATTTTCCAAGTCACTTGGGATTTATATCTATTGATCACTATGAGGAATCTGAAAGATACCAGCACCAAGATTTTTCCCTCTACAACGAGGGGATATAGTTGTGCTAGTTGTGTTTTCATGGAACAAACTGTTGAACAAGCCGAAGTATTATTGAATAATATATTGAGTAATGATAATGATTGGACTCTTCCCAAACCACCACCTAATCTAACTCCAAAGAAGAGAGGTATTCTATTTCTCAGTCTCGAAGATATGCAAGAGGCAAAGAAATCTATGAAAGAAAAAGGTATTAAAGCTGAAGATGTTAAGAATTTACCACCTATCGAAGAAATACATGGTCTTAATACTACAACACTGGTAGTAGAGGTAAATTCTCTCTATAGATTTGGTGAAGGTGATATTCCTTATAATAAATCTGCTAGTAAATGCTTGAATGAATTTTATAACTTTATTGTTAAGCAAGAAAACTTCAATGCATATGTTAGTAGATAGTTGAAACGAAATGCTTATATGATTGAATGCTTGGGTGACTATATGTTTAGAACTGTTAATGATCTCAAGGTTGTTAGTAAACATGCTTCCATGGTAAGAACTCAAGTATAACAAGTTCTCAAAGCACAAAATAATTTTCTTAATAAGATGAATGATCATGATGTTAGAGTTATGACTAGAGGTGGTAAAATGACTCAGGAACCTTTGTATCCTGACGGCCATCATAAGAGAATTGAATAAGATTCTCAGAGAACTAATACTGATGCACCTAGTCCTTCTAAAAATAAAAAGAATGATGATAGGACTTTGCATTCTTCTAGTGAACCTATTGTAGACACACATGCGAATCCAAATGATATTTCTATTTCTGATGCTAAGACACAATCTGGTGATGAACATGAACCTAGTAATAATGATAATGATGATGTTCATGTTGATACTCAACCTAGTAATGATAATGATGTTGAGATAGAACCTTTTGTTGATCTTGATAACCCACAACCTAAGAATAAAAGATATGATAACAAAGATTTCATTGCTAGGAAACATGGTAAAGAAAGAGAGCCATGGGTTCAGAAACACATGCCCTTTCCTCCTAAAGATTCAAAGAATAAGGATGATGAATAATTTGAGCACTTTGTTGAAATGGTTAGACCTGTCTTTTTGCGCTTACATTTGACTGATATTTTGAAATGTCTCCTTATGCTAAGTATATGAAAGATATTGATAGTTATAAAAGAAAGATACCGGAAGATGAAATTTCCACCATGCTTGCTAATTATACATTTAAGGGTGGAATACCAAAGAAATTAGGAGATCCAGGAATACCAACTATACCATGCTCCATTAAAAGAAATTATGTTAAAACCGCTTTATGTGATCTTAGGGCCGGTGTTAGTATTATGCCTTTCTCTTTATATCGAAGGCTTGAATTGAATAAGTTGACACCCACTAAAACCTCTTTGCAAATGACTAATAAATCAACTGCTATACCCATCGGTATATGTGAGGATGTGCCTGTCGTAGTTGCAAATGTTACTATCTTAACGGACTTTGTTATTCTTGATATACCCGAGGACGACGGTATGTCGATCATCCTTGGTAGACCCTTTTTGAATACTGCAGGGGTTGTTATTGATTGTAATAAAGGCAATATCACTTTTTATGTCAATGGTAATGAGCATACGGTACCCTTTCTGAAGAAACATACTCAAGTGAATAGTATCAATTTTATTGCAAAATTTTCAAAAATTACTATTGGAGGTTTTGAATTCCCTATTCCTACTGTCAAAAAGAAATATGATATTCTTATTGTTGGGGACATGCATATCCCCGTTGAGATAACCTAGTGTTGCACGAAGATTCTCCGGTTTCATGTCATTTGGAAGAAGTTTATTAATAAGACTTGATCAACCTTATTAATGGATTCCTTTTAACGGGCATGAGATGGATGAATTTCTTAAACACAACCTTCTATACCCACTTTTTACTTTCTGTTATTTAGAATAAATAAAGTAAAAATGCTATTATTTTACTGTTTTCTGAATTATCTGTGCAATAAAAAATGACCAGAAAATAAAAGTTATCCAAATGCCCTGAAAATTTAGTATGATTTTTTCTATAATATTTTAGACTTTTTCGCCCTGGGCGCGCCTAGGTGGCTTGTTGGGCCACGTAGGTTCCCTCACTTATTCCAGCCACCCATCCACTTCGTCTTCCTGCAGAAAAAATCACACCATTTCTCAAACCCGTGTTCTTGCTCATCTTACTCCCATTTTTTATCTCCTTGCTCATAGCTCCATTCGCAAAACTGTTTTGGGGGATTGTTCATCGTTATGTGACTCTGCCAATGGTCCAATTAGTTTTTGCTCTAGTGCTTTATATATTGCAAATTTTTGCTGCTGCGATGACCATGTTCTTGAGCTTGCATGTCAAATTTATATGGTCCAAGTAGTTATCTTGCATGATATAGCCTCTAGACACTTGTAGGAGTAGTTTCTATCAATTTTGTTGAGTTTGGTTCACTTTTATTCTGATTCACTAAAAAAATCAGAAATTTTTCAGAGGAAGAAAATGTTTAGGAAAATGTTCCAAGGTGGTTCCTCAAAGAAAAAAGCCCCGAGGCTCGCGATACGTGAGCCGAACCTTGAACCACCGCGGGAAGCTCTAGGTTCGGTCGTGTGAATGGCCAAGTGATGCATTTTTTAAGGAGGTGGGAATTTATGATGATTTCTATTATTTGGCGGAGAAAGCCAGCATTGTCCCCTTCCTCCAAGATAAGTGTGACCAATACCTCCTACTCACTAATACCTTTGTGCAAATTTTTTTCTTTCATTCTAGGAAGGAACCTCCCATGGTAGAATTTCACTTGTATGATGAGCCTAAGGAAATAACACTATATGATTTTTGCAATGTTTGCACAATACCTTATGATGGCCGCATCTGTGAGCCACGTCGTAGAGACATGGAGGATTTCATCTCTGAAACTATTGTGGGGGAAGAGAGAGGAGTGTCTGAAGCTAGAGTTGCTAGTTTACATTTTTCCTGTTTTACGTTATTATGCATTATTTGCCGGGATATGTCTGACTGGTCGTGGGAAGAGTGGAACTCTCAGTTGACCTAACCTTGTCATTTTGCACCACGCCTTATATGCTGTGAGAAGTTTTAGCTTGGGCGCATAGTTGCTCGGCGGTTACACATAAATCGTACTAAGGGTAGTATTTTTGGTGGTGTCTATGCCTCCCGCCTTGCTAAATATTTTGAGATACCTATTAGGCATGATGAGAAGGAGGAGATTCTCCTACCCACTAAATATTTAGACTATGCTAGCATGCTAGTATTCAGTGAGGATACGTGTGAGATTATTACCTTGCTTGCACCTTCTTTGTTCAATATTCATTCCTGTAGGTATATTATTATGCCCAATGACATTTATGCATAGTGGAGCTTAACGCAACCCCAAGTGCCTGAGCCATACCAGGAGCCTGTTCATCAGTGGGAGCCACATGAGCTCGTCAACCAGTGGAACCCTCATGACCCTCTGCAGTATCCAGGAGAGGTTTACTTCGAGCTGTGGCCATAGACCAACTTAGGCCAAAAGCCTAAGCTTGGGGGAGTACGTATCTCTCACCGACATTACATTCATGTTCACACATTCATTCCAGTTGTCAGTGTTCATCCTTTTTCATTGTATTATCCATGTTAGTTTAATTTTATTGATTTCTTCTTGTGTGTTTGATAAGCTTTGATAAAACACAAAAAGATTTCTCCCTCTTTTTTATTTGTTGGGAGCTTTCCCGTGTAAATAGATTTTCTCATTTTCATTTTACTTTCTTCAGAAAAACAAAAAATCCAAAAATATTTTAGTGTGTTCCTTTGAAATTCTTTTCCTTTTCTTTGGGCCGTAAGGAGAAGACCACGATGAAAATGTTGAGTGGCTCTCATATGCATTGTTGTTGATCTAACAAAGATCCCATATTACCTTCTCTTCTCCTTTGAATAAATGTTTGCAGAATTCAGCTTAGTCCAATGCACGTGCACTATTATTATTATTATTATTATTATTATTATTATTATTATTATTATTATTATTATTCACATCATTCGGTTGTGCAAGTGAAAGGAAATAATGACGATATTTGATGAAATGATTGAGATCAGGAAAAGCTGGTATGAACTCAACCTATTTTGTTTGGTAAATATGATTAGCTCATCGTTCCTAATTCAGCCCATTATGAATGAAACATGGTTGCAATGAAAATTAGAGATTATAGTTACTCATGCCATGCTTAATTAGGTAGGAGTGAATAATGATTTGTCTTGTGTGCCAACATGCAATTAAAATGGTTATGATGTAGTATGATAGGATGGTATCCTCCTTTGAGTGATTCAAGTGGCTTGACTTCGCACATGTTCACGCATGTAGTTGAATCAAAATCAACATAGCCTCCACGATATGTATTTCCATGGTGATTTCTATCCTATTCATGCTTTCACTCAATGTTGATTAAGCTCAATGCATGTTTATGACCCTATTTGTTCTCTAGTTGGTCGTTCCTTGATCTTTTTGCTAGCCTTCACTTGTACTAAGGGGGAACACTCCTTGTGCATCCACTTCCTTAAAACCCAAAGTTGTTTCATATGAGTCCACCATACCTACCTATATGCGGTATTTACCTGTTGTTACAAGTAAATTTGGATGTACCAAACTCTAAACCTTCAAATGATAATCTGTTTTGTATGCCCGAATCGCTAATGTAGTGACTGGGGTTGTCAATATCTTCCATGCTATGTGGTTTATTCTCATGATTTGTGTTTAGCCACTTGTCATTCACGAGATACTGGCTAGTAATTGGGATGCCCAGTGATGTCTACTACACAACTTGTTTTTATAGACTCGTGTTGGGCCTCCAAGCACAGAGTTCTGTAGGACAGTAGCAAATTTCCCTCAAGTGGATGACCTAAGGTTTATCAATCCGTTGGAGGTGCAGGATGAAGATGATCTCTCTCAAACAACCCTGCAACCAAATAATAAAAAGTCTCTTGTGTCACCAACACACCAAATACAATGCTAAATTGTATAAGTGCACTAGTTCGGTGAAGAGATGGTGATACAAGTGTAGTAATGATAATAGATATTGGTTTTTATAATAGGAACAAAAAAATAGCAAGGTAGTAATTGATAAAACGGAGCACAAACGGTATTGCAATGCTTGAAAATGAGGCCTAGGGTCCGTACTTTTGCTAGTGCATTCTCTCAACAATGCTAATAAAATTGGATCATATAACCATCCCTCACGTGCGATGAAGAATCACTCCAAAGTTCTTATCTAGCGGAGAACATAAGAAGAAATTGTTTGTAGGTTACGAAACCACCTTAAACTTGTTCTTTCCGTTCGATCTATTCAAGAGTTTGTACTAAATAGCATAATATGATACACATCAACCAACTCTAATGTCACCTATATACTCCAATGTTACCACAAGTATCCATGAGTTAATTATACGGTGCGCATCAAACAATGTCAGATTCATAATACTCGATCCAACACAAAGAACCTCAAAGAGTGCCCCAAGATTTCTACCAGAGAAACAAGGACAAAAACATGCACCAACCCCTATGCATAGATTACCCCAATGTCACCTGGGAATCCGCGAGTTGAGTGCCAAAACATATATCAAGTGAATCAATATAATACCCCATTGTCACCACGGGTATTCATATGCAAGACATATATCAAGTGCTCTCAAATCCATAAAAGTATTCAATCCGATAAAACAAAATCCCAAAGGGAAAACTCAATTCATGACAACAAGATAGAGAAGGAGAAACACCATATGATCCAACTATATTAACAAAGCCCGCGATAAATCAAGATCGTGCCATCTCAAGAACACAAGAGAGAGAGAGAGAGAGAGATTGAACACATAGCTACTGGTACAAACTCTCAACCCCGAGGGTGGACTACTCCCTCCTCATTGTGGGGCCCATGGGGATGATGAAGCTGGCCATCGGTGATGATTTACCCCTCCGTCAGGGTGCCAGAACGGGGTCTAGATTGGTTTTTCGTGTCTACAGAGGCTTGCGGCAAACTTCTGATCTCTCAACTCCCCTAGGGTTTTTGGAATATTTGGGAATTTATAGGGTGAAGAGGCGGTGTGAGAGGCCACTGAGGCACAACCCACCAGGGCATGTATGGGCCCCCAAGTGCGCCCAGGTGGGTTGTGCCCCCCTCGGGTCACCCCTCTGGTACTTCTTTGGCCCACTGGTGGTCTTCTAGTACAAAAAAATCTCAAAGAAGTTTTGCTGTGTTTGGACTCCGTTTGGTATTGAGTTTCTGCAATGTAAAAGACAAGCAAAAAATAGCAACTAACGCTGGGAACTATGTCAATAAGTTAGTCCAAAAAATGATATAAAGTTGATATAAAACGATTGTAAAACATCCAACAATGATCATATAACAACATGGAACAAGCAAAAATTATAGATACGTTGGAGACGTATCAACATCCCCAAGCTTAATTCCTACTCGTCCTCGAGTAGGTAAATGATAAAAACAGAATTTTTGATGTGGAATGCTGCCTAACATGTTCATCACATATTCTTTTCTTTTGTAGCATGTACATTTGGACTTTTATATGGCTCAAAGTAATAGTCTAGTTTTGACATGAAGATTTCAATACTCAAGCATATCAACAAGCAACCATGTCATTCAAAATATCAACACTAAAGAAAGTTATCCTAGCCCATCATGATCAATCATTGATCCATTCATGAAACACACTTGTATATTAGCTACATCCAGTGCTCAAGTACAATCATAGTGCCCCTTAGTTGGTGCTATATAAGAGAAGATGGAGACTCAAAAAAAAACTTCATAAAGTAAATAGATAGACTCTTTGCAGAGGGAAGTAGTGATTTGTAGCGGTGCTGGAGCTCAAAGCTTAAATTGAGAGATAAAATATTTTTGGTGGCATGCTTTTCTTGTCAACAAAAATGGTCGAGTAGTTCCCAATACTTTCCATGCTAGATATATCATAGGAGGTTCCCAAACACAAAAAAAGTTTATTCCTTTTTCCACCATATTTTCACATTCCACAGCTAGCCGTATCCACGGGTGTCGTCCATACCACCACTTTCCAAGGAATTTATTATTTGACAACATAAAGTAAATTCATTTTTCATTTTGGGACTGGGCCTCCCTAATACCTTTGCCATACTCTCGTGCAATGACAAGTGAATAAACACTCATCTTGAGAATAAGACATCTAACATGGAAAAATATTAGCCACACCTACCGTTTCATGAGTGGTACAAGCACACAAAAAGGAAATTATTTTGAAAGTTAGAGATGGCACATACAAATTTGCTTAGAACGGCACATGAATACCGCATATAGGTAGGTATGATGGACTCATATGGCAAAACTGGGTTTACGAATTTTGGATGCACAAGTAGTATTCCTACTTAGTACAAGTGGAGGCTAGCAAATTGATTGAGAAGCAACCAACCAAGAAACAAAAAATTACATAAGAAAGCCTTAAGCATAACTAACACCGAATAATGCACTACAAGTAGGATGTAATTTCATTGCATTGTCTTTCGTGCTTGCATATGGAATCGCAAACCTTAACACCAACATTCTTACTAAAGCATAATTACTCACCAACATGACTCGCATATCACTATCATCATATCGCAAAACTATTACAACGAATTAAGTCTATTTTGTCCAATAATCTTCAAGAAAGTTTTTATTATAGCCCTCTTGAATATCTATCACTTTGGGACTAATTTCATATGCTGCTTTTGATAGCTCAAACAAATTTAAGTGAAGAAAATGAGCATAAAAATTTTCATGTCTAAAAATATAAGTGAAGCATGAGAGAATTTCTTCAAAAATATTGAAGCACACCCTGCTCAAAAAGATATAAATGAAGCACTAGAGCAAATAACAAACTATTGCAAAAAAGTGAAGATCAAGTGAGTAGTTAAATAAATTTGGGGACTCTCTATTTTTTTAAAACTTTAAGATCTAAGTATTTTATTAAAACAGCGACCAAAATAAAATAAAATGACGTTCCAAGAATAGCACAACTCATGTGAAGAAGCAAAAAGTTAGGCTCAACCGATACTAACCCATAATTATTGATGAAGAAAGGTGGGATGCCTACCGGGCCGTCCCCAAGCTTAGATGCTTGAGACTTCTTGAATATTATCTTGGGATGCCTTGGTCATCCCCAAGCTTTAGCTTTTGAGTCTCCTTAATTCCTTTTATATCATAGTTTTCCTAAATCTCAGAAACTTCATCCAGACAAAACTCGACAAGAACTCGTGAGAGAAGTTAGTATAAACCAATGCAAAACCTTATCATTCTCTACTGTAGCAAATCACTTAAATTATTATTTAACATTGCATACTAAATGCCTCTGCATATTTAATAATCTTATCCTCAAATATAATCATTAAACGAGCAAACATATGCAGATAATGCAAACATAACAGCAATCTGTCTAAACAGGAGGGTCTATAAAGACTGCTAAAAATTCATACTTATCTAACACAATTTTTTTTGAAAAAATACCATACTGTAGAAAACTTATCATATCATATTGTGTAGAAATTTCAAGATTTTATCATGTTCTGACTTTCCAAAACAATTCAGACAATGATAGAAAACTTTCTGTTTTTAAACAGCAACATGTAGACTTGCAAAATAAGCATGGCAAAGGCTATCCTTGACACTTTATTGAAATGAAAGATGCAAAACATTATTCTAAATATAAGCAAGCAAATAGAAATAAAAAATGATTCTCCGAGAAAAACACATATCATGTGACGAATAAAAATATAGCTCCAAGTGAGGTTACCGATAATGTCCGAGACGAAAGAGGGGATGCCTTCCGGGGCATCCCCAAGCTTTGTTGCTTGGGTCTTCCTTGAATATTACCTTGGGGGTGACTTGGGAATTCCAAAGCTTAGGTTCTTTCCACTCCTTATTCTCCTCATATCGATATCTCTCCCAAAACATGAAAACTTCAATCAGACAAAACTTAACGGAACTTCATGAGATAGGTTAGTATGATAAAGAGCAAACCATTCACTTTGGTACTGTCAAAGACAAGTTTCATAATTATTCTCACATAATGCCTACTGTAACTTATTATTTCCACAATTTATATTGAGCAATATAAGCCATAGAAACTAGAAAACAAGAAAACTATGCATTGAAAATAGAATCTGTCAAAAATAGAACAGTCTATAATGATCTCGACAACTCCCATACTTATTCTACTCCAAGTTTTTTGAAAAAATAGTAAAATGTAGGTAATTTGTATATAAATCATCTGTAAAAATTCAAGAATTTATCACGTTCCAGCAGAGCAGATCAATTCTTTTACCAGGCGCAAAAGTTTCTGTTTTTGCACAGAATCAAGTCAACTATCATCCACACTATCCCAAAGGCTTTACTTCGTAATTTATTGAAACAAAAGCTATAAGACATGATTACTACAGTAGCCTAATCATGTGAACACACAAAAACAGTAGGGTAAATGTTGGATTGTCTCCCAACAAGCGCTTTTCTTTTATGCCTTTTAGCTAGGCATGATGATTCCAATGATGCTCACATAAAAGATAAGAATCGAAATAAAAAGAGAGCATCATGAAGAATATGACTAGCACATTTAAGTCTAACCCACTTCCTATGCATAGGTATTTTGTGAGCAAACAACTTATGGGAACAAGAATCAACTAGCATAGGAAGGCAAAATATGCATAGCTTCAAAACTTTCTACACATAGAGAGGAAACTTGATATTATTGAGATATGTCGAAGCATATATTCCTCTCTCATAATAATTTTCAGTAGCAACATGAATGAATTCAACAATATAACTATCACATAAAGCATTCTTTTCATGATCCACAAGCATAAATTTTTTGTTACTCTCCACATAAGCAAATTTCTTCTCATTCATAATAGTGGGAGCAAACTCAACAAAATAACTTTCATATGATACTTGATTGGAATAATCCATTTGAAAATCAAAATTATGATGACAAGTTTCATGGTTATCATTATTGCTTATAGCATACATGTCATCACTATAATCATCATAGATAGCAACTTTGTTGTCATAATCAATTGAAACCTCTTCCGAAATAGTGGATTCGTCACTAAATAAAGTCATGACCTCTGCAAATCCACTTTCATAATTATTGGAATAAGATTCAACACCCTCCAAAATAGTGGGATCATTACTACCTAGAGTTGACACTCCTCCAAACCCACTTTCATCAATATAATCATCGTAAATAGGAGGCATGCTTTCATCATTATAAAATTTCTCGTCAAAACTTGGGGGAGTAAAAGTATCATCTTCATCAAACATTGCATCCCCAATATTATGGCTTTGTATATCACTAGCATCATGGATATTCAAAGAATTAATACTAACAACATTGCAATCATGCTCCTCATTCAAAGATTTTATGCCAAACACTTTATTAAATTCTTCTTCGATCAACTGAGCACAATTTTCCTTTCCATCATTTTCAAGAAAGACATGATAAAGATGGACAATATGATGCAACCTCAATTCCATTTTTTTGTAGTTTTGTTTTTATATACCAAACTAGAGATAAAACAAGAAACTAAAAGATTGAATTGCAAGATCTATAGATATATGTTGAAGCACTTGATACGTCTCCAACGTATCATAATTTTGATTGTTCCATGCTACTATATTATCCATCTTGGATGTTTTCTATGCATTTATATGCTATTTTATATGATTTTTGGGACTAAATCAACCAAGATCCTAGTGCCAGTTTCTGTTTTTTCCTTGTTTTTGAGTTTTACAAAAATGGAATATCAAACGGTGTCCAAACAAGCTGAAAATTCCCGGTGATTTTGATGGACCAGAAGAAGCCCCCGAAGCAAAAGAGTTTGGCCAGAAGAGTCCCGAGTCATCCCCGAGGGTCGAGTGCGCGCCCTACCCTGTGGGCGCGCCCCCTACCTCATGGCTGACTCAGAGACCCCCCCCCCCCCGACGTGAAACCGACACCAAAAATACTATAAATATAGAAACCCCCGAAAAGAAACATAGAAACCGACACCAAGACCCTATTTCAGCACCCTGCCGGAGGGGGGATCCATCACCAGTGGCCATCATCATTATCCCGGCGCTCTCCATGACAAGGAGGGAGTAGCTCATCCTCGGGGCTAACGGTATGTGCCAGTAGCTATGTGTTTGATCTCTCTCTCTCTCTCTCTCTTGTGTTCTTGATATGGCACGATCTTGATGTATCGCGAGCTTTGCTATTATAGTTGGATCTTATGATGCTTCTCCCCTCTACCTTCTTGTGATGGATTGAGTTTTTCCTTTGAAGTTATCTTATTGGATTGAGTCTCTAAGGATTTGAGAACACTTGATGTATGTCTTGCATGTGTTTATCTGTGGTGACAATGGGATATTCACGTGATCCACTTGATGTATGTTTTGGTGATCAACTTGCGGGTTCAGGGACCTTGTGAACTTATGCATAGGGGTTGGCACACGTTTTCGTCTTGACTCTCCAGTAGAAACTTTGGGGCACTCTTTGAAGTGCTTTGTGTTGGTTTGAATAGATGAATCTGAGATTGTGTGATTCATATCTTATAATCAAACCCGCGAATACTTGAGGTGACATTGGAGTATCTAGCTAACATTAGGGTCTTGGTTGATGTGTGTCTTAAGGTGTTATTTTACTACGAACTCTAGGGCTGTTTGTGACATTTATAGGAATAGCCCAATGGATTGATCGAAAAGAATAACTTAGAGGTGGTTTCGTACCCTACAATAATCTGTTTGTTTGTTCTCTGCTATCACTGACTTTGGAGTGACTCTTTGTTGCACATTGAGGGACTCTTATATGATCCAATTATGTTATTATTGTTGAGAGAACTTGCACTAGTGAAAGTATGAACCCTAGGCCTTGTTTCAAAGCATTGCAATACCGTTTGTGCTCACTTTTATCATTAGTTACCTTGCTGTTTTTATATTTTCATATTATAAAAACCTATATCTACCATCCATATTTCATTTGTATCACCATCTCTTCGCCAAACTAGTGCACCTATACAATTTACCATTGTATTGAGTGTGTTGGGGACACAAGAGACTCTTTATTATTTGGTTGCAGGGTTGTTTGAGAGAGACCATCTTCATCCTACGCCTCCCACAGATTGATAAACCTTAGGTCATCCACTTGACGGAAATTTGCTACTTTCCTACAAACCTCTGCACTTGGAGGCCCAACAACATCTACAAGAAGAAGGTTGTGTAGTAGACATCAGCACTCACTTCCCCGGCAACGGCACCAGAAAAGATTTTGATGTCTACTACAAAACTTGTTCTTGTAGACTCGTGTTGGGCCTCCAAGCAAAGAGATGGTGATACAAGTGAAGTAATGATAGTAGATATTGGTTTTTGTAATAGGAACAATAAAAAACAGCAAGGTAGCAATTGATAAAATGGAGCACAAACAGTATTGCAATGCTTGAAAATGAGGCCTAGGGTCCGTACTTTCGCTAGTGCAATCTCTCAACAATGCTAATATAATTGGATCATATAACCATCCCTCACGTGCAATGAATAATCACTCAAAGGTTCTTATCTAGCGGAGAATATAAGAAGAAATTGTTTGTAGGGTACGAAACCACCTTAAAGTTATTCTTTTCGTCCGATCTATTCAAGAGTGCGTACTTAAATAACACACCATATGATACGCATCAACCAACTCTAATGTCACCTAGATACTCCAATGTCACCACAAGTATCCATGAGTTAATTATACAATACTCATGAAACAATTTTAGATCCGTAATACTCGATCCAACACAAAGAACCTTAAAGAGTGCCCCAAGATTTCCACATGAGAAACAAGGACGAAAACATGCATCAACCCCTATGCATAGATTACCCCAATGTCACCTCGGGAAACCGCAAGTTGAGTGCCAAAACATATATCAAGTGAATCAATATAATACCCCATTGTCACCGCGAGTATTCATATGCAAGACATATATCAAGTGCTCTCAAATCCATACAAGTATTCAATCTGATAAAACAAAATATAAAAGGGAAAACTCAATTCAGCACAATAAGATAGAGAGGGAGAAACACCATATGATCCAACTATATTAACAAATCCCGCGATACATCAAGATCATGCCATCTCAAGAACACAAGAGAGAGAGGAGAGAGGAGAGAGGAGAGAGAGATTAAAACACTATAGCTACTGTACAAACCCTCAGCCCGAGGGACTACTCCCTCCTCATCATAGGGGCATGGGATGATGAAGATGGCCACTGTTAGATTTCCCCCTCCGGCGGCCGGAAAGGTCTAGATTGGTTTTCAGGTACAGAGCTTGCACGGCGGAACTTCTGATCTCTCGACTCCCTTAGGGTTTTGAATATTTGGAATTCATAGTGAAGCGGCGGTGCGGTGAGGCCACCGGGCACAACCACCAGGCGCGCCTGCCCCAGGCGCGCACAATGGTTGTCACCCCTCGGGGAACCCCTAATTCTTTGGCCCACTGGTGTCTTCTGTCCAAAAAAATCTCAAAAAGTTTCGCTGTGTTTACTTTGTTTGTATTGATTTTCCCGATGTGAAAAAACAAAGCAAAAAACAACAACTGCACTGGGCACTATGTCAATAGGTTAGTCCAAAAAATGATATAAATTTTCTATAAAATGATTGTAAAACATCCAAGAATGATAATATAACAGCATGGAACAAGCAAAAAATTATAGATACATTGGAGACGTATCACCGAGTTCCACGATCAAAATCAAAATCCAAAATATAATGATGAAACAAAACTCCCCCAGGACCGTTGTTGGTATGGACGGTACCTGTGGATTCGGCTAGCCGTGGGGGGGGGGGGGTAAAAACTTTACCATTCTGTTTGGGAACCACCTATAGTGTGTCTAGCATTGAAGATACTGAGATCTCTTGGTTGTTATGTTGACAATGGAAGCATACCGATCAAAATTATATTCATCTCTGTTCTAAAAGCTTCGAGCTCTGGCACCTCAGCAAATCCCTGCTTCCCTCTGCGAAGGGCCTATATATTTAGTTTTATTGTTGAGTCATCATTATCTTATTAAAGCACCAGCTGGAGAGCACTGATGTCATTTATATGCTTTGTTTTTAATTTATATTGAGTATGAATGTGACTGGATCTCTTTTGCCATGAATTGCAATGTCCAGTCAGTCCTTGATCTTCTGGGGTTCTCTGCATTTATGTTTTGCGGTCTCAGAAAGGGCTAGCGAGATACCATTTTGTCATATTATATCATGATTGTTTTGAAAAGGTGTTGTCATCTGAGATATCTTATTATTACTCGCTAGTTGATTATGTCATTGATATGAGTGAATGTGAGATCTAAGTGTTATTATGAATCTGGTTAGTTCATAATCTTTGCTGAAAACCTGAACATTGGCCAGACATATTTGCAACAACAAGATCAAACAGAGTTTGTAGAAGTTTTTCTTTGTCATTTTCAGTTTGTCAACTGAATTGCTTGATGACAAGCAATGGGTTAAGCTTGGGGGAGTTGATACGTCTCCATTGTATCTACTTTTCCAAACTCTTTTGCCCTTGTTTTGGACTCTATTTTGCATGATTTGAATGGAACTAACCCAGACTGACGCGGTTTTCAGCAGAATTACCATGATGTTATTTTTCTTTAGAAATCAAAGTTCTCGGATTGACCTAAAAATTTATAGAGAATTTTTGTGGAATATATAAAAAATATCGGTGGAAAAAGATACCAGAGGGGGGCCACCAAGAGGCCACCAGCCCTGGGGACGCGCCTACCCCCCCAGGGCGCACCTCCCAGGCTTGTGGGCCCCCTGGACCATCTACAACCCTAACTCCAACTCCATATATACCTATTCACGAAGAAAAAAAATCAAAGAGAATGATTCATCGCGTTTTACGATACGGAGCAGCCGCCACCTCCCATTCTTTGCCGGGAGGGCTGATCTGGAGTCTGTTCGGGGCTTTGGAGAGGTGAATCCATCGCCATTGTCATCATCAACCTTCCTCCATCAAGAATTTCATGATGCTCACCGCCGGGAGTGAGTAATTCCATCATAGGCTTGCAGGATGGTGATGGGTTGGATGAGATTATCATGTAGTCGAGTTAGTTTTGTTAGGGGTTTGATCCCCCTAGTATCCCACTATTATTCTAGATTGATGTGCTATGACTTTTCTCGCTTTATGCTTGTCACTAGGGCCCGAGTGCCATGATTTCAGATCTGAACCTATTATTTTTTCATGAATATATGTGTGTTCTTGATCCTATCTTGCAAGTTGTAGACACCTATTACAAGTTGTGATCCGCAAACCCCAAGGTGACAATAATTGGGATTCTTTCTGGTGATTACCGTAGTTTGAGGAGTTCATGTATTCACTAAGTGCTAATGCTTTGTTCCGGTTCTCTACTAAAAGGAGGCCTTAATATCCCTTAGTTTCCATTAGGACCCCGCTACCATGAGAGGGTAGGACAAAAGATGCCATGCAAGTTCTTTTCCATAAGCACGTATGACTATATACGGAATACATGCCTACATTACATTGATGAATTGGAGTTAGTTCTATGTCACCCTAGGTTATGACTGATACATGATGAATATTATCTAACACAATTATCCATCGTTGATCCGATGCCTACAAGCTTTTCACATATTGACCTTTGCTAAGTTACTTTGTCGTTGTTGCTGTTACAATCACTACGAAACTGCTTCTGTTACTTTTGCCACTGTTACCGTTACTTGCATACTACTTTGCTACTAACTATTTTGCTGCAGATATTAAGTCTTCTAGGTGAATTGACAACTCAACTACTAATACTCGTGAATATTCTTTGGCTCCCCTTGTGTCGAATCAAAAAATTTGGGCTGAATACTCTAACATCGAAAACTGTTGCGATCCCCTATACTTGTGGCTTATCAAGAGTCTCCAATGTATCTATAATTTTCGATTGTTCCATGCTATTATAGTATCAATCTTGTATTTTTTATATGCATTTACATGCTTTTTTATTTCTTTTTGGGACTAACCTATTAACCTAGTGCCAATTCCTATTTTTTTGCTTGTTTTTGGATTTTCAGAAAATGAATATCAAACGGAGTCCAAACACGATGAAACTTTATGGTTGTTTTTATGGACCAGAAGGGACCCATGAAGTTTTTTTTTGGGGGGGAGAGATCAGAAGAGCCACGGGGGAGCGACAAGCTCAAAGGGCGCGCCTCGTGAGCTTGTGGGCCCTTCATGGCACCTTTTGACCTAATTCTGCCTCTATAATTTTCAAAATATTCCCAATATACCAGAGAGCCACCAGAAACACTTTTTTTGCCGCCTCAATCTTCTCTTCTTCCATGATCCCATCTGGGGGCCTTCTCTGGTACTTTTCCGGGGGAGGAATCGATCACGAAGGGCTTCTACATCATCCTTCCTGCCCTTTCGATGATGCATGAGTAGTTCACCACAGACATACGGGTCCATAGCTAGTAGCTAGCTAGATGACTTCTCTCTATTTGATCCTCAATACAATGTTCTCCTTGATGTTCTTGGAGTTCTGTCTGATGTAATCTTGTTTTGTGATGTGTTTGTTGGGACCCGATGAATTGTGGGTTTATGATCTTATTATTTATGAATATTAATTGAGTCTTTTCTAAACTTTCTTATGCATGATTGTTATAGCTTTGTATTTTTCTCTGATCTATCCTTAGGTTTGGCCAACTGGATTGATTTTATCTTGCAATGATAGAGGTGCCTTGTGATGGGTTCACTCTTGCGGTGCTCTATCCCAATGACAAAGTAGGGAACAAGACATGCAATTGTATTGTTTCCATTAAGGGTAAAACGATGGAGCTTATTCATATTGATTGGGTTTACTTTGTCTACATCATGTCATCTTGCTTAAGGCGTTACTCTGTTTTATAATTAATACCCTAGATGCATGTTGGATAGGAGGCGATGGGTGGAGTAATAGTAGTAGATGCATGCAAGAGTCAGTGTACTTGTCTCGGATGTGATGTCTATATACATGATCATTCCCTTGAATATCGTCATAACTATATGCTTTTCTATCAATTGCCCAACAGTAATTTGTTCACCCAACGTATGCTATGTGCTCGAGAGACAAGCCTCTAGTGAAAACTATGGCCCCCCATGTCTAATTTTATCATATATAAAAACACAAAAATACCTTACTACAATTTTATTTCTGTTATTTTGTTTTTAAATTTATTTTATTACCCACCACTATGAGATTTAATCCTTGCAAGTAACCGCCGAGGGGATTGACAACCCCCTTGTTCGTGTTGGGTGCAAGTATTTGCTTTTGTGTGTGCAGGTGATGTTCACGAGGCTTTCTTTGATTCTCCTACTGGATTGATAAACTTGGTTCTTAACTGAGGGAAATACTTATCTCTACTGTACTACATCAGCCTCTCCTCTTTGAGGAAATCCCAAAGCAGCTCACAAGTAGCAGGAAGAATTTCTAGCGCTATTGACGGGGAGACATCATCAAAACCTATCAAGTACCTTCGGACAAACTATCATCTACTTGCCCTTATATTATTTGCTATTGCCTCCTGTTTTGGTCTCCCCCACTTCTATTTTCTTACAAAAACACATAAAAATATTTTCTTGTTTGCTTGCTTTGTCACTGTAATCATCATAGATAGAAACTTTGTTGTCAAAATCAAACCTCTTCCAAAATAGTGGATTCATCATTAAATAAAGTCATGACCTCTCCAAATCCACTTTTATCAATATTCAACACCCTCCAAAATAGTGGGATCAAAACTTCCTCAAGTTGACACTCTTCTAAACCCACTTTCATCAATGCAATCATCATAAATAGGAGGCATGCAATCATCTTAGTAAATTTGCTCCTAAAAACTTGGGGGAATCGAAATATCATCTTCATCAAATATAACATCCCCAAGCTTATGGATTTGCATATCATTAACATCATGGATATTCATAGAAAGCATACTCACAACATTGCAATCATGCTTATCATTCAAAGATTTTATGCCGAACATTTTATGGAATTCTTATTCTAACAATTTGGCACAATTTTCCGATCCATCATTTTCAAGAAAGACATTATAAAGATGAAGCATTTGAGGCAACCTCAATTCCATTTTTTAGTTTTCTTTTATAAACCAAACTAGTCATAAAACAACAAACTACAAGATTTAATTGCAAGATCTAAAGATATACCTTCAAGCACTCACCTCCCACACAATGACGCCAGAAAAGAGCTTGATGTCTACTACACAACTTATTCTTGTAGACTCATGTTGGGCCTCCAAGCATAGAGTTTTGTAGGACAAGAGCAATTTTCCCTCAAGTGGATGACCTAAGGTTTATCAATCCATGGGAGGCGCAGGATGAAGATGGTTTCTCTTAAACAATCCTGCAATCAAATAAAAGAAATCCCTTGTGTCCCCAACACACCCAATACAATGGCAAATTGCACTACAAAAAAAAGACACATCCGTGACATTTTGGGCCGAACGAATTTTTTTCCTGTCATACATATGACACTTCTATGACGATAATTGTGACAAAACCCTGGTATCATCATAGATGTGGTGGGCTCCTACTTCTATGACAAAAATCATGACAGAAAATGGGCTTTTCGTCCTAGGCGGGCCAGAGACGCAGCTGCATGACATTCTTTGGGCCGTCCATGACGGAAAAAACCATGGTAGAAGCGAGGGGGAGGAAAATTTCGGGGAGTTGCCGGTTATGGTGGGAGGTCGGGGGCGGAGTGATGCACGTTTCTCTCGTACAGGTACACGCGTGTGTGCGAGGCGTTGGCTCTAAGTGAACCCGAGCGAGGCGTTGGGCTCTAACTGAACCCGAGCGATTGCACTGCAGGCTACGCGTTACTGAACTCGAGCGATCGATCGATGGCTGTTAACTGAACCTGATGGAGCGATTCCTTCACTACTGCTGCTAACTGAAGCTGATCGATGGATGAACAGTGAGCGTTGCAGGGGGGGGGGGTTGGATGAACAGTGAGCAGTGGCATTGCCTCTGGATGAACAGGAACCCGTGGTGTGGAGGGCTGGATGAGCAGTAGACGGTTGAGGGGTGGCCGTGGAGGGGTGGTTGAACAGGATCCCGTGGTATGGACGGCTGGATGAACAGTAGACGGTGGAGGGGTGCCCATGGAGGGGTGGTTGAAAAGTAGCCGGTGGAGTAGCGCACGGTGGAGGCTCGATGAACAGGAGCCCGTGGAGGCTGAAGGAGGTCGACGGTAGCCTGTGGAGGCTGGAGGAGGTCGACGGTGGAGATGAACAGTATCCCATGGAGTCCCGTTTTGCGGTACACCACACCCCCGCTGACGAACAGGACCCCCATTTCGACCGTAGGTGGTCCATTTCATCCGTTTTGCGGTACGCCACACCCCTCCCGATCAACATGACCCCTGTTTCGACCGGAGGAGGTCCGTTTCATCCTTTTGTGGTACGCCACACCCCTCCCGATCAACAGGACCCCTGTTTCGACCGTAGGAGGTCCGTTTCCTCCGTTTTGTGGTACGCCACACCCCTCCCGATCAACATGACCCCGTTCTGAACATAGGAGGTCTGTTTCCTAAATTGTGCGGTATGCCATGCCTCATTTCCATCGCCTGTTCCGTCCAAGCTGGTTGGCTCCCACGCGTTCCGTTGCCTCCCGATGAACACGATGCATTCTGTTGCCTCCCCATGAACACGACGCATTCCATTACCTCCCCATGAACACGACGACAACGCTGTTTCTCCGTTCCGACCTAGCCATGTATGTATGCGCGAGTAGGCGTTCGAGACCCTGCCCGTATGTACATACGTGGCTGTATTTTCTTTCTTGCACCCTCGTCGCTGTACGTACGTGTACATGTGACATGCGTGCCTCTACTATGACAGGTGCGCGCCTCTACATTGATGTACGTACATGTTCACGACCAGAATGACAATGCTACGTACGCTTCGACTAGGTGGGTCCCGAGTGTCAGGCACTTCCTTGCCTGCAATGATGTAGCTGGTGGGTCCCAGTAGTCAGGGGGGCGAATCATTTTGGTTTTTTTTTGCCCGGACGCACTTCCTTGCGTGCGAAGATGTAGCTGGTGGGTCCCAGCAGTCAGGGGGGAAACGTTTTTTCTGCGAAATACTGGTGGCTCGTCCGGTGGGTCCCTGCTGTCAGGTGGAGGAATAATTATTTTGCGCGTAATAAGGAGGCACTTCCTTGCGGCCGCCGTGGACCCAGCTGTCAGCCTCTGCACGCATAGTACTCTTCCGATAGAAGTTAGTTGTTGACCACATTGACCACACCGCGCCGAGAACACCACGGCGGTGGACAACGGCGAGGCCTAGGAAGGCGACGACGCGGAGCCGTGGAAGATGCAGCAGTGGATGCCCATGCGAAGAGGAGTACGAGGGTGAGGCTGCCGTCGCCGCAGAATAACAGGGTGTGTGGGTGAGTAGAGGTATGGCCTGGCCACCGGTGGGAGTAGTAGGGGGCGGTGACGCCTCTGCCGCATCGCAGCCGGCCACGGGAGGCAGGAGCACGAGGCACGACCGGCACTGGTTTGGGCGGCTGGAGCAAGAGACCAGAGTTGAAGAAGCACTACGGCCGTTGGATGGACATTGTACGGTCACTGGAGCTAGAATCGTGCATATTATTGACTAAGTTGACAAAGCTCTCCGTCCCCGTCAACTTAGTAGGCCCACAAGTCAGCCTGCCACTATACTGAGTCCCAGCTAACAGGCGGAGTATTCATTTTTTGTGCATAATAAGGAGGAACTTCCTTGCGTGCGAAGATATAGCTGGTGGGTCCAAGCTATCAGCGGCGTAACGTTTTTTTCACGAAATACAGAGGCCCTTTCAGTGGGTCCCTGATGTCAGGTGGAGGAATCATTATTTTGCGCATAATAAGGAGGCATTTCCTTGCGTGCGGTCGTGGACCCAGCTGTCGACCTCTCCACGTACAGTCCACTTCAGATGCATGTCGGTCGTTGACCACGTTGACCAGGCCGCGCCGAGAGCACCAGGGCGGTGGACAACGGCGAGGCCTAGGAAAGGAACGACATAGAGGCAGGGAAGGACTCGGCAGTTGTTCCCACGGGAGGGAGTACAACTGTATGAGGGTTTACTGGTTCGTCTGCCGTCGTCGGAGAATAACAGCAGGTGTGGGTGAGTATAGGGATGGCTAGGCCAGCAATGGGAGTACGGTGGGGCGGTGAGGCCTTCGCGGCAGCAGAGCCGGCCGCGGGGAGGAAGGAGCAGGCAGTCCCGCCGGTGCTTGTTTGAGCGGCTGGAGCAGGAAGAGCAGAGATTGAAGAAGCACGACGGCCGTTGGATGGCAATCCAACAGTCATTGCTTGTACGTCAACCTTTTTTTAGAAAAGCCTCAAATCTGTGGAAAACAGCATACAACCCATCTGGCATTATTTCTAATAATTTACAACCCATTTTCTAATTCTTAAGGTTTTTTTGGAGCCCATATTCTTTTTGTTAGCATTACAGCCCATACTGTGGCCACGACTAAAAAATATACGAAATTTTGCATATTTCGGTGCGGTCCGAACTGTTTTATCCCGAAATTTCGACTCACATTCAAACTGATTTTGAAAAATAAATGTATTCAATATAAAATCCAACAAATTCTCCACGCATAAAAAATTACTGTAATTTAAAATCTCGAAATAACAAAAAAGATATTTAAAACTAAATTGCCGGGTTTGATGTTTTTAGGAAATGTACAGCCCATTTCTCATTACTGATAGGGCCATTTTCTCGGTAAGTCGAATGAAAGCTCTCCTCGTCTTGAAAGATTTGCAGCCCAACAGGCCTGACAAAGCGACTTACTTGGCAAATCACAAAAAAACTGGGCTGTGGCCGCTGACCCAGCTGTCCCTCTCCACGTACAGTACTCTTCTGTTGAAGTTGTTCCTTGACCATGTTGACCATGCTGCGTGGAGAGCACCACGGCGGTGGATGACGGCGAGGCCTAGGAAGGGGAAGACGCGTTGCCGGGGAAGACGCGGCAGTGGAAGCCCGCACGGAGAGGAGTACGAGGTTCACTGGTTTGGCTGCGGTGTGAGGCTACCGTCGCCGCAAAGGCCTGGCCAGCGTGGAATAGTAGGGGGCGGTGAGTCCTCCATGGCAGCACAGCCGTCCACGGGAGGCAGGAGCATGAGGCACGACCGGCGTTGGTTTGGGCGGCTGGAGCAAGAAGACTAGAGGTTGAAGAAGCACTACGGCCGTTGGATGGACATCATACGGTCACTGGAGCTCGAATCGTTCATATTGACTAAGTTGACAAAGCCTTCGTCCCCGTCAACTTAGTAGGCCCACAAGTCAGCCTCCCACCAAGGTGGGTCCCATCTAGCAGGGGAGTATTCATTTTTTGTGCATAATAAGGAGGCACTTCCGGTGGGTCCGAGCTGATAGCAGGGGGGGATGTTTTTTCGCGAAATACGGTGGCCCATCAGGTGTGCCCAGCAGTCAGGGGGCAAACGTTTTTTTAGCAAAATACGGTGGCCCGTCCAGTGGGTCCCTGCTGTCAGTTGGAGGAATCATTATTTTCCACGTAATAAGGAGGCACTTATTTGCTGCGCTGTGGACCAGCTGTGACTCTCCACGTACAGATACTTCCGATGGAAGTCATTCCTTGACCACGTTGACCTTGCCGCATTCCGTTACATGCATGCGTCCATGGCGGGTGGTGCGTCCCCACTGTCAGCCTCTCACGTATAGTCATCTTCCGATGACTGTCGATTGTTGACCACGTTGACCACACCATGCCGAGCGCACCCAGCACTGGAACGACCCGGAGATGGGAAGACGGGGCAAGTGGAGTCGCAGATTGAGAGGAGTGGGAAACTTCACTGGTTCGGTGTGCGCGGCAGCACAGCTGCGGTGCCGCCCACGGGAGACACGAGCAAGAACAGAGGTTGAAGAAGGAGCACGGCTATTGGATTAGCATCCAACGGTCTAGTTGCTAGAATCATTTTTTGATTAAGTTGACAAAGTCGTGCGTACACGTCCGCTTAGCAGGCCCACAAGTCAGTCACCAAAGCTGACGGGTCCCAGCTGTCAACGGGATGAATAATTTTTTCGCAAAACAAGGAGGCCCTTCCTTCCGTGCAAAGATACAGCTGGTGGGTTCTAGCTGTCAGGTGGAGGAAACCTTTTTTTCAGCTTAATAAGGAGGAACTTTCCTTGCATGTGACCATTGACCTCTTGAGTCCCAGCCGTCAGGCTCTCCATGTACAGTCCTCTTCCTATGACTCTCGTTTGTTGACCACGCCGCACCGAACACAGCGAGGCGGTGGACGACGGTGAGGCCCCGGACGGGAACGACTCGGAGATGGGAAAACGCGGCAGTGGAGTCGCAGATTGAGAGGAGGAGAAGGTTATAACTGGTTCTCTGTTGCAATTCATATCAAAGTCAGGTTCACAGGACACGTTCATATTTATACCAACATTCACTATCAACAACTCAAAAGATTCATTATACACAAGCTCAGCATTCTATGCATCCAAATGATTGATAGATCACACCACTATTCATACATAATTCACAAAAAGATTCAATATACACATGTTCAGTATGTTTATGCATCCAAATGATTGAGATCACATCCAATATGATCCATGGACGAACTTTAATTACCTAGGGTACAGACTGGTAAATGGTGTTCAATCAGAGGTACTTCTTGCTAAAATGTGTTCTTGTATGAGTGAACTTTCGAGTACATAAAGGCAGCACAGACAATCTGAACTTTGCTTTAGGTTTATCCTCAAATAGTGCCTCGTGCCGAGGGAGTTTGAGCAACTTGGCCACTACTTTCATCAAACTATTTTACTGGCTCATCTTGGTCCTGTATCTCGCCAAAATTCTACATTGCAGACAAGAAAGGAGGCGGTTGAGAAAATGAACCACCCAAATTTTTTGTGCAGTTCAACTGAAATGGAGCATCCTTGGTGTGCAGACTGATTAAGTGCCAGATGAATATATGCGTCAACCAACTTGTCTGGAATGTTTGGACTCCATGCCATATAGTTCGCTACCATATGCTGATAACCAAAAGGCACAAGTTGGACCAAAGACTGACTATTTTTTCTGGGCTATGCACCAAGCAATATTTTTGGCATTCACTCTCCTAATACTTGGAGTTTGACAATTGGATGACGCCGGTTGATACTCGAATGAATGTAGGCACTTCTTGTCAACATCGATGCTTGTCTTAGTGAACTTTGGTGTACATAGCAGCAGCATAAGTACCTGTCCATCTGATCATTTTGTGCAGTTCTACTGAAATCACCCGATGTAATGATTTGCCTGCGATTTCAGCTCCAAATACTCCTTTATGAAATCGGCAAACAGTAGCACAATACCAAATACCAATACATATGACAGGCACAATAATCAGGATAAAGAGCAGTACCAACCTGTGTGAGGTAGCATACCAATTACTATTTCCTTTGACTGGAAGCTGAGATAAGCCAAGCGACTGACACCAAAGGAAGAAAGCAAGTGGAGATTACCGACTGACAGGAAAGGATGAAAGATGTCGAGGCAATGAAGCACCCAAAGTTTTTGTGCAGTTCCACCAAATCGAGCATCCCTGTTGGCTCATATATTGAGAGAGTGAGATTACTTGTAATAGTGGCACTAGTTGATGAAACATACACTAACAAATAGAAGCACCCTCATTATCTTAATGGGTAAAGTTAGCAACATAGTAGTCTTTCTTAAAGAGAGGTATTAGTTTATTTAATCAGTGCCAATATAGCTCAACTCAACACTCAAGCATTGCCATTTATCATAGGTTGCAATACTTAAAAGTGCAAAGATAAAGGAGTTTCTCATGACAGTAGCATATACAAATAGAGTGACAGCAAACTAATATGATGAAGGCCTTAGGCCCGTACCAACCTGAGAAAAAAAGCTTATTCATTAGTCCCATAAGAGATGATAAAGCACTCAGTGGAATCACACAATATATATTTTTGTGCACTTTGAATGTATGGTTGAAATCACTCTTGTTTACCAGTGCTGAGATTATATCGAAAAGATTATCAAGAACTTCCAGCAGAGTTAAAGCACTGGCTGGGATACAGTTCATTGATTGTATTGTGTAGTTCCACTAAAATGTATGATTGGCACAACATGATCCCTGTTTGCACAAGTAGGAACAAGGTGAAAACCTTCATTGGCTTAGTGAGAAAGGATAGGAAGACATTAGCATATTACTCAAACAGTAGCATCAAATTCATGATGGACAATACGCAAAACATTGCCTCATTGACAAACATTCACACGTACATGATTTAGCATAGGTTCCTACTAAAGATTTGTTTAACTCCAACAGGAAAATTAGGTAGTAATAAATTAGTGGTACTTAAGTACTCCTAATTAATTAAGTGAGACAACAGAAGTGGAAGGGATCCCTGGAGGATCGTCTCACATGTAAGGTAGTCCTTGCCGGAGCCTTTGAATAGCCTCGACGGAGACCTCTGGCTTCAGCAAGATTGCCTTGGCACTGTTTATTCTTCTTCTTCTTCTTCTTCATGCTCTGTTTCTCTTTCTCCTCACCAGTTGGTGAAACCAAGTACATGATTGGCCTTCTAATTCAGAATTGGTTTTGTTAGTGAGGGAGTACAAGTGTACTAGTAAAAAACAGCATTATTTTCTCATGGCAGTCGGAAAATAGAGATGAACACATGCATTAAATATCATTCTTACCTAAAGGAAGGTTATGGCGCCAATATGGATGATGAGGATTGGCACACATATCTCCCTTTGTGCAGTTCACCAAAATGAACCAACTGTTCCATCTGACATTCCAGTTAAACAACACAAAAGTCACTTCTTTTAAGAAGAGTTTTGTGCAGTGCACCAAAAGGCACAACAACAACCATGTGAATTGGATATCCCTGTTTTGCACAAAAAGGCACAGAGGAAACAGTCAGAGTCTCAAACAATTACAGGCAAAAACATTTGGCTAAACTTCTCAGAGTCTCAAACAACTACAGGCAAAAACAGTGTCATGGCTTCATTTTTACCAGGGACATTATATTAAGAACAGCTAAGGCTGTGTTCGGTTCACATGTTTTGTTGGGGATATAAATATTTGTGTAAGCCTCCCAGGAGGGGCCGGGTTACGCAAATAAGACTCATCAGAAGAAGCCCAAGACCAAGTATGAAGATGGCCCACAGGCGTCTTAAGGCCCATAGTGATAAACCGCCATGATGATATGACTTGTAACATAAGGTAGACTTAACTAGTCACCGAGCCAGACACTGTCTATGAGCCGGCCGGGACTCTGTAGGCCGCAGGGCGTCCACCCGTGCATATAAAGGGACAACCCGCCGGCGGCTTAGGGTAAGAAACAACTCATCGAGAGCCGGGCATAGCGTAATTCGCTCCCTGGTCATCGAAACATCAAGCAATACCAACCCAACTAGACGTAGGCCTTACCTTCATCGTAAGGGGCCGAACTAGTATAAACCTCTCGTGTCTTTTGTCCTGATTAACCCCTTCAAGCTTCCTAGTTGCGATGGCTCCACGACTAAGTCCATCCTCTAGGACATCTGACGTGACAATTCCACGACAGTTGGCGCCCACCATGGGGCCAGCGCACGGTGGATTTGAGTTCTTGAAGGGCAACTTCGAAGGGCTCAAGGGATACGTAGTGGGCCAGATGACCAAGAGTCGTCGCGGCAAGATCTACATCGACGACGAAGGCTGGGGCCCCGACGCCGGCTCAATTGAGTACGGGTACCGGGTCCCCTTCGACGGAATCCACGTCTTCATCGGCCGGATTGGTGAGCCGGGCCCTGAGCCGGACAACTGGACCGACCTCGTCGAGACGGCTCAGCGTGCGAGAAAGGCCCGAGTTCAACCCGTCATGAAGCGTGCCTTGGTGGGCTGCATCCACGGAGAGGAACTTTCTGAAGGATCTGAAGATGGTGGTGAGACGGCCGTCCTCTCTGACGGTGATTCGTCCGCCGATTCAACAGATTCGCTGTACCAAGTGCAAGACGGCATGCTCGGGGGCTGTTCCGATGGCACCAGTATTCCGGACCCCTATGAGCCACCAAGATGGGCAGGAGTCTTCATGGCTGGGACTCAACTCGGCCAAAACTCTACAGCTGCTACAACAATAACGTCCGGGACAGGAGCAGCCGGGGCAGGAGGCCCTGTGCGCCCGCTGGCTAAGGTGCTGATAGATCTCATGGATAAGCTCACGGTCCTGTTAATCGCCACGATTATTCCTGCAAATAAAGATGAGCATGACGCGGAGGTGGCACGGGTGCGCGAGGAAATAGCTCGGGCCAAGGAGGCCTTGGCAGATGAGGACACCAGGTTAGCCACAGAACGGGCAGCTTTGGATGCGCGGGCACATCGGCTATAGTCAGAAGCCTACCAGCTCACGATGAGCCTAAACGCGTCTAACGAGGTGATGAGGAGGAGACATCAGAAAACCCAGTCCCGTTTACCTCTGGTTTATGATCCTCGGAATCTTTTTGCTACACCCGAAGCCGGCCCAAGTAACCCGCCAGATGCAAATCAGTTTATGACAGCCGGAACAGGAGGACCGGCTCAGCCTCATGAGATGGCACCTCCTCATGGGAGCATGGCACCGCCCCGTTACATGTCGATACCGCCGGGTCACTTTTCCAGCCCCATGGAAAACTTAATCGCAGCATTGGCACGCTTGGCGGCTCTCCCAGTGGACGGTGATGACCCGACAACGGTGGAGACCCAGAGGGTCAGAGAATTTATCCAGACGGCCCTGGCTCAGCAAGAGACTTATTCTTATAGCCGGGACAAGATTCATTCAACTCCTCCGCCTTGGTTAGCACCGCCTCGTCAAAACCGGAGTCCAAGTTACAGCAGGCACATGGAGTCAGAAGCTTTGTCAAGCAACGCCCAGCGCCGTAACCAGCCCGGTGGCTATAATCCAGTGCAAGACCAAATACGTCAGGAGAACGAGCGGGCGGCTCAGCTAGCGGCTCAACAGACGGCTCATCAAGATTTCCAAGTGTATCCGACGACTTCCGTTGAGACGGGAGTGGCTACTAGAACCGGCGGTGTTCCTTGTTTGGTACTGGCTCTGCGTAATGTACGTTTGCCCAAGGACTTCAAGGGGCCTCGAAAGGTACCGAATTACACGGCTGACTTACAGCCCGGAGCGTGGATTGAAAGTTATGATATGGCCATGGAGCTATTGGAGGTCAGCGACACAGCAATGGCTAAGTACTTCACCATGATGTTAGATGGAACGGCCCGGTCTTGGTTAAAGGGTTTGCCGCCCAATTCCATGAATTCGTGGGCAGAGCTAAAGGCCCGTTTCATCCAGAACTTTAAGGACATTTGCAAGCAATCTATGTCGATTGTGGACTTGACAAATTGTAAGAAGGAGGAGGGTGAATCCATGACTCACTGGGTACGCCGGGTCAAGGAGATAATACATTCATTTGACAAGATGGATGCCGGCTCTGCAGTCCTTATGTTGGAGAAGAACTATCGCTTTGAGCCGCTGAGACATAAACTGGGGTGCCTTAAGCGTGATTGCAACGACATGGGTATGCTGATGGCGGCTTTAGTCAAATACGCCGACTCTGATAGTACCAAGGATCCCATGTCTGATGAGGAAAAGACAGGGAAGGGAAAGAATAACGGCAATGGAAAGGGCCAGCAGCATAACCCGATGAATCAAGGAGGCAATAAGCGTAAGACGGAGGGTAACCCGGAGTTTGTGGCCAATGCCAATGCGCAGGGTAATAATCAGAGACGTAAGGGAAAACCGCCCCCCTAGATCTGGCGGGTCAGGCCCATCTCTTGAGCAGCTACTCAATGAGCCTTGCCCGAGACACGGCACCCGGGAACGACCCGCCACCCACTTATGGAAAGATTGCGCGATCATGAAGGCTTTCAAGAATTTCAACATGTTTGATGGCAACCATGGGTCAGGCGGCGGCTCGGGAGCTGGTTGCTTTCATGGCCCGGGCGGCGGTTCAATCTCCGGTTTTCAGGGACATCAAGGCGGTTATAATCAACATCAGTCTAGTCAAGGGGAGCAGCAGCAGCAGCAGTCGGGTTATCAAAGCAATCTGAAGCAGTGGAATAGTGGGCAGTATCACGTGTTCACCACCATCTTGTGCAAACATGACCATAAGATTCATAAGAGGGCCGTGAATTCTTTTGAGCCGGCGGTTCCCCATTATTTAAGGTGGTCAGAATAGCCCGTTGTATGGAGCAGGGAAGATCACCCCCTCCGGGTTGATAATCCGGGTCAGTTAGCCTTAGTAGTAGCACCTCAGGTTGGTGGATATAAATTCACTAAGGTACTCATGGATGGGGGTAGCAGCATCAATATCCTCTATTATGAGACCTTTCGGCGCACGGGGTTAACTGATAAGAATTTGAAGACGTCCAACACTGTCTTTCATGGAGTGGTTCCTGGTAAATCGGCTTACCCAGTTGGCAAGATTGAACTGGAAGTGGCCTTTGGAGATGAATATGATTCCAGGGCTGAGAAATTGACGTTTAAGGTGGTCAAAATCAGGAGTCCATATCATGCCAAGTTCATGGCACGGCCGTGTTATGTCTATCTACAACTTAAGATGCCGGGTCACAAGGGCACCATCACCGTGCATGGGAGTCGAAAGGTAGCCCTGGAATGTGAGGAGGGCGACGCGGCTTATGCTGAGTCTGTTTGTGCAGCAGAGGAGCTGAAGTTTTATCAAGATAATGTTCACCCAGCAGATATGACCTCTTTAAAAAAACCAACCACCGAGCATGACCCGGCTATGAAGTTTAAGTCGGCTGCTGAAACCAAGCTTGTGGATTTCAATCCAGGTGATTCATCTAAGCAGTTCAGTGTCAGTGCCAACTTGGATCCTAAATAGGAAAGCGCCCTCATCGAGTTCATCCGTGAGAACCGGGACATCTTTGCATGGAAACCTTCTGACATGCCGGGTGTACCGAGAGAACTCGCTGAGCACACTCTTAATATTGATCCGAAATATAAGCCGGTCAGGCAGTTTCTTCGACGGTTCAATGAAGAAAGACGGAAAGCTATTGGAGAGGAAGTCACCCGGCTCTTAGCGGCTGGGTTTATTATTGAAGTTTTTCACCCGGAGTGGTTGACTAACCCGGTGCTCGTGCTCAATAAGAACGGCACCTGGCGGATGTGTGTGGATTACACGGACTTAAATAAAGCTTGTCCGGCTGATCCCTTTGCTCTCCCCCGTATTGATCAAATCATTGATGCTACGGAAGGTTGTGAGCATTTTGGTTATCATCAGATCAAAATGGCAGTTAAGGACCAGGAGAAGACGACTTTCATCACTCCATTTGGAGCCTTCTGTTATGTATCTATGCCATTTGGGCTCAAGAGTGCTCAGGCGACTTATCAGCGATGTGTACAGAACTGTCTCCACGATCAAATCGGGTGCAATGTTCACGCTTATGTGGATGATATTGTGGTGAAGTCTAGAGAGAAGGAAACCTTGATATCTGACTTGAAAGAGACCTTTGATAATCTCCGAGTTTATAAGATGATGCTTAACCCGGCCAAGTGTGTATTTGGTGTACCTGCAGGCAAGCTCTTGGGTTTTCTGGTCTCAAACAGAGGCATTGAAGCTAATCCAGAGAAGATCAAAGCGATTACCTCTCTGCCTAAACCAGCGTGGATCAATGATGTTCAGCGACTGGCGGGTCATGTTGATGCTTTAAGTCAGTTCATAAGCCAGTTAGGTGAGAAGGCCCTGCCGCTATATTAGATGATGAAGAAGACGAACACTTTTGTCTGGAGTGATGCTGCTGACACTGCCTTTGAAGATTTAAAGAGACAGTTATCTGAGCCACCGGTTCTTGCGGCTCCCATTGATAAAGAGCCATTGCTATTATATGTGGCTGCTAATTCACGAGCTGGCAGTGTTGCCATCATGGTGGAGTGCAAGGAGGCAGGCAAGGAGCATTTGGTTCAACACCGTTTTACTATATCAGTGAGGTGCTTATTGAGTCTAAACAAAGGTATCCACATTGGCAGAAACTTGTTTATGGAGTGTTTATGGCAAGCTGGAAGCTGAAGCGGTACTTCCAAAGTCATCCTATAACTGTGGTGAGTTCTGCCCCCTTGGGGGACATCATCCAGAATAGGGAAGCCACAGGACGAGTCGCTAAGTGGGCTATTGAGCTTGGGCCTCATGGTTTGAAGTATATGCCACGTATTGCTATTAAGTCTCAAGCCTTGGCGGACTTTATCAATGATTGGACAAAGTTGCAGGCACCGGAGGAAAATCCGGATAACACATATTGGACTATTCACTTTGATGGGTCCAGGAAATTAGAAGGCTCGGGGGCTGGAGTTGTTTTAACTTCCCCTCGAGGTGACAAATTTTGTTATGTGCTCCGGCTTATGTTTCCTTGTACTAACAATGCAACTGAGTACGAGGCCTTACTCCATGGTCTCTGGATGGCCAAAGAGATGAATTTGAGCCGGGTAAGGTGTTTGGGTGATTCAGATCTCGTGGCTCAATAGGTGTCAGGAAAGTGGGACTCCAAGGATCCCCTTAAGGCGGCTTACCGTCGTGAAGTAGATGTTGTGGCTGGGCACTTCAAAGGTTATCAAGTGGAGCACATTGATCGAAGGAAGAATGAGGCGGCTGATGCTTCAAGCCGGTTGGGATCTCAGCGTAAGCCGGTGCCGCCTAACACCTTTCTCGATGTTTTGCATAATCCTTCTATCAAGGTACCTACAGAGGAAGAACTAGCAGTGCCAGACCTGGAGGCGTAGCTGGTGGCAGCTCTTCACGTCATCCCTGATTGGACAGTGCCATATTTGGCCTATATGACCCGGGGAGAGTTGCCTAAGGATGAGACCTTGGCGAGACAAATCATCAGGTAGTCCAAATCTATGACGATTGTTCATGGCGAGTTACATCACCGCAGTGTCACTGGGGCATTTCAACGTTGTGTGTCGCCAGCGGAGGGTCAGGAGATACTTCATGAGATCCATGAAGGGGATTGTGGTCATCATGCCGGTTCAAGATCTCTTGTCGCCAAAGCTTTCCGTCATGGTTTCTATTGGCAGACGGCTCATGCTGGTGCGGAGGATCTAGTCAGCAAATGTGACGGATGTCAAAAATTCTCACGACGAGCTCATGTGCCGGCTCAAGAATAGATGATGATTCCAATTACTTGGCTGTTCGCAGTCTGGGGGCTTGACATGGTTGGACCTTTCAAGAGGTCTAAGGATAAAAAGACACACCTCCTGGTGGCGGTGGATAAGTTTACAAAGTGGGTTGAGGCAGAGCCGGTCAGTAAGTGTGATGTAGCCACGGCGGTTCAATTCATGAAAAAGGTGATTTTTTGTTTCGGTTTTCCACACAATATCATAACTGATAATGGCACTAATCTTTCCAAGGGTGCCATGGAAGAGTTCTGTCAACGAGAACATATCCGGCTTGATGTTTCGGCTGTTGCCCATCCTCAATTCAATGGTCAAGCAGAAAGAGCTAATCAAGAGATCCTGAAGGGTATCAAACCCCGGCTCTTGGTCCCCTTGCAGCGAACTCCGGGTTGTTGGGTGGAGGAATTACCCTCTGTACTATGGAGCATCAACACTACACCTAACAGATCTACAGGTTACACCCCTTTCTTTATGATGTATGGAGCAGAGGCAGTCCTGCCAAGTGACATCCGGCACGACTCACCCCGCGCGGCGGCTTACGTTGAGGCTGATAACAAAAAAGCTCGTCAGGATGCTCTTGACTTGTTGGATGAGGAGCGAGACATAGCAATAGCCCGCTCGGCGATTTACCAGCAAGACCTGCGCCGCTATCACAGCCGTCGGGTTACAAGCAGAACCTTTCAAGAAGGCGACTTAGTGCTCCGGCTCATCCAGGATCAGTCTGATATGCACAAGCTATCCCCTCCTTGGGAAGGACCCTTTGTGGTCAGCAAGAATCTGAACAACGGGTCATATTAACTTATCGATGTTCGAGAGCACAAAGACTCACGTAAGTCGGAGGAGGAGACCCACCGGCTGTGGAATATCGCCCATCTTCAGCCTTACTATACTTGAGCCACCGGCTATCAAGATGTATATATTTTGACGATGTATATATTATATAAAGCAATAAAGTAGGACCTCTGTCCTTTTCACTTTCAAAAGTTTATATGTCCTCTTTATCAGGTGGTGGAAACAACCAATAGGGAGCGGATCATATCTGAATCCGGCTTTCTCTTTGGTCTGGCTTATGATCATATCTGAATCTAGCCATGATCACTTGGGGGCTTCTTGTTCAAACATAGGTCGTATTCGAACCAAAGAGAACATAGCTGTCGATACCCACTTTGATCGGCACACTGCCAAACCCACTTGGGGGCTTCTTGATCATATTTCAATAATAGCTTAACCCCTTTGGGTCTGACGTGGATCGTATTCGAATCAGCGTCATTAAACAACTCTTATGGTCACTTGGGGGCTTTCTGTTCAAACATAGGTCGTATTAGAACCAAAGAGAACATAGTTGTCGATACCCACTTGATCGGCATCGCCAAAGCCACTTGGGGCTATATGATCGTATCCGAATCATAGCTTAACCCCTTTGGAACGGTTTAATGATCGTATTCGAATCAGAAGCCTTTGAATATTGTTTACTATCCATTATGTTTCATAAGTATAATTATTTGACTATCTTGAGACCTTTTTGACAGCACTATGAGATGGTTTTTGTTCTTCCGGCTTAATATTGATCACCCCAGGTTGTTAAGTGCCAGGTGAACATTATATGTTCCAACTTTCAGGAGTTGAATTTACCCGCATGGTGAAGGTCATATAAGTAGGCGAGATTACCAAAGGGATCGCAGGTATGCTATTGTGATTATGTTTAACAAATATAATCATAAACTGGCATGTATATGATGTTTTGGGTTCGCCCTTTGGGTTGTCAATACCTTATGTGACCCCCGATGCGATAAACCGCCAAGGGAATTTTGGTTGTTTTATATGCAGGATAAGGCAAGCAAATTTAACATCAAGGAAATAAACGATCAACATAAGCTGGAAATATATAGCGCTGGTGGCTTACGAAAGTCTTAAGCGCCATAAACATGCGCGAAGGCATGACAAAAATTGAGAGGTTTTTCTACCCTATTACAAGACTCCCCGAGTGTGAATAAACAAAGCATTGTTTTTTGCAAAGTCATAAATGCCTGGCGGTTCATTCCTTTGGTGGGCTTGAAGATTCCAGGTTATCCTTCTCCGCTTCTCCGTTGGTTGCCTTGTCCTGGAAGGTTGATGAGGCCCAGTCAATGCCACTCAAGGCTTCAAACTCAGCTTCATCATCTATTAAACCGGCTGGGTCCACTTCAGGGGCAAAGGTATGCTGACGAGTTGGAGGGATCAGGCTGACTTGATCATAGGGAGGTGTTGGAATTCTCCGGTTCTCACTGTCATAGCCCGACTGATACTTGGTAAGGTCAGTGTCGTTCCCAATGAGGGTAGCCACGGGGCGTATGTCTTTGATGCAGGCGGTGAAATCCTGATCATCAAATACGGTCCCATCCTCTTTCAGACTCGGGTATCCAAGAGCGAGGTCGGCCAAGTCTAGTTCTGGAATCCATGCTTTGGCACGGCTCAACGCGGCTATGGCCCCGACTCTTGAGGACGCCCACCTTAGATCTTGGACCCGTTGAGGTAGTACAGCAAGACACTTCAGCACGTCTTGCAGGAGGTGGGGAGTGTTATTGGATAAAGCTAGAACAGCCAAAGCACGTTGTGACCCGGTGTACAGCTGCTCCACTAGAGTGTAAACTGCTTTTAGTTTGATCAACATGTTCTGCTTGAGGTTTGTGCTCTGGGGGCCTGCGTTCACAAAGCATAAGGTGAGGTGGAGATAACGATTAAAATAGTCATCAAAGGAAGGATTACAATATTTGAGGTTATATGCAGTAACTTACCGAAGATGGCTGAGACCATTTGAGATATTTGGCGCTTTAAGTCGGACAGCTCGGTTGTTGCTTCTGTAAGTGATGCCTCTGCCGTTTCGGCCCTGGTCACCAGTGAAGCCTTTTCATCAGCCCAGATTTTCTTCTCCGCCTCAAAATTCTTCTTCAACTTCTCTTGTTCAGAGACGCTGAATTCAAATTTGGAGTTGGCCTTTTGAATTTCAAATTCGTGAGCTATCAGACGGCTCTTCAGGTCAGCAATCTCCGACTCAAATTGACTTATGGTGGCCTGCATTGATGCCGAGTTATAGTCAGAATCATGGTAAGATAACATTAAGTCCCAAGTACTTTGCAAGCAAAGATTCTTGGCACTTGGGGGCTAATGTATGCTTAAGAATTTTAACTTACAATGCCGGTTCATGCAAATTAAGTCCCAAGCACTTTACAACCAAAGATACTTGACACTTGGGGGCTAATGTGTATCAAGAGTTCAAGGTATCATGTTACAACTGGTTTAAATATCTTCTTTCTAAATCGGACAGAGCAGTGCTAAGCAGTTTTCTAAAGTCTACAACATATTTATCATAAGCAATAGACTTGGGGGCTGATACAGTAAGTATGATTCAGAAAAGGGGCATAAGATATACCTCAAATTTTTGCCTTATTTGCTTCACCATGTCAATTTCCAGGTCACGGCTGCTATGTACTTGATTAAGATAGCCAGAGACTATATCTCCAATGCTTAAATGGGTATAATCAGCAATGTCCAGCTTGGCCTTTCGGCATTCCAGAAGTTCCTCCTTAGCAGAGCACTTGGCAAGGACAGTGGGCCGCCCTGGCTCAACAAACTGAGTCTTTAGAATCTCTACTTCCGGGTCAATTTTCTTGGCCGGGCTAGGAGCTTCCGGGTTATCAGAGCTGTTGAGAGTATCTTCAGCGGGTGGATCAGAGGTTGGTGCTGGAATGTCATAGCCTGGTTCAGGCGGCGGCTGATGGGTAGAACTGTCAGGAGCAGCCATGCCAAGCTCCGGTTCAGTCACGACCGGGTTTTGGGACGGCTTACTCTTCTTTGCGCTCTTACTAGGCTTCACTTGCATGCTGTCAACAAAGGTAGAAGGATGAATACAAAAGCATGAGTAAGGTAAAGCATAAGGTAAACAAAGTTACATTACCCGGGGGCAGTTTTGAAAGCCGGCATGTTAGATTGCATAGACTCGCTGGAGGAAGGAGAGGTATCCTGATAATTGGAGTCAGATGAATTGAGAGGTTGGTGAATTAAACCCGCCAAAGGTAAAACAGAAAGTTAATCAGAGATAACATCAGTCCAACGCTTCCTGGTTACGTCAGTTAAGCGAGAGGAGAGCTCTACATCCTTGCTGGTCCGGGTCTGCCTCCGGCTTTCAAGCTATTGTTGCTTCAAAAGAGGATCTTGATAAGCTAGAGGATGTGAAAATCTTACTTTCCGGGTCACCCTATGGATTTTTTGCTTTGGCAAAGGCTCTGAGTCGGAGGAGATTATAGTTACCTCTTCGTCAACCACTTGGTTGCTGCCCGTATCCTCCTGAAAAGATAGAATGTCAATAAAATAATGACAAAAGAGTCAGGAAAATTAAGGATTACCTCTTCATCATCCTCAGAAGTGTCATCCAATTTGAGTAAATCTAAAGCGCTTGGCTTCTTCTTCCTTGAAGTTCCCATTTTGGTGGCTTTTCTTTCGGTTCTCTTGGCCGGTCTGGCTTGTTTGGCAGCCTCATGGTCATACTTGACCTTCCAGAAGTTGTCATCGCCCTATGAAAAAGATAAAGGGGTTATGAGTAAAAGTATGGTGTAATACACTAAAAGAGTATTCATTGAGGATTGATGACTCACAGCGGGGGCCGGGTTCTTCTTGCAGAAAGGAAGTAAGCCAAAGGCGTTACTAGTCACTGTGCCCTCTTTCAGCAACGTTTGGGTCATAGACTCCACCACGTCATCTGGCAAGTCGTCGGGACTATGACGCAGTGGGTCATCCTTCTCGCCTGAGTAAGTGCACATTAAGCCAGGGCGGCGGCTTAACGGAAGCACTCGCCAAGTGACCCAGACTCGGACCAGGTCGATGCCATCTACGCTGTTTCCCAAAAGAGCTTTGATTTTTCTAATGGCGGGAGCAAGTGGCAGACGTTCAACAGCAGAAAATTTATCCGCCAGCGGATGGTTGGACTCAAGGCGCAGAGTGCGGAAGCCGGGCAGAGGATTCTCATCAGCCGGAGAAGTGTCCTGGCAATAGAACCACGTCTGATTCCAATCCTTCGGGTGACTCAGCAGTTCAGCATAAGGAAAAAGGCAGTCTGTCCGCCACTGAATCAAAATGCCACCAAGTTCAAGACTGGGCCAGTTGGCACGTTCATTCTGCCAGTTTAAGTAAAAAAAGCTCTCTGAACAAAAGAAGATTGGTCTCTTCTCCCAGGTACACCTCGCAGAAGACTTGGAAGTTGCAAATATTTGACACGGAATTGGGCCCAATGTCTTGAGGTCTAAGGTCAAAGAAATGCAAAACATGCCTGAATAATTTTGAACCGGGTGGTGCAAATCCCTGGCTCATATGATCCGTAAAAACTATCACCTCCCCTTCTTTGGGTTGAGGTTTCTCCTCGGACGGGTGAGGAGCATGATAAGACATGACCTCCTTCTTGGGCAGATGGCTAGACTTCACAAATTCAGACAATTTACTTCTTGTGACTGTGGATGGGATCCAATTACAGGTTACAGGAGCCTTGGTCGCCTTAGGTGCCATGACGTAAATTGAAGCCTATGACAAAATAAGAGGTTCCGGTTCAACTTTAACCTGGGGGAAAACATTTTAAATTTGTTCAAGATGGCAGCTTAAGAAGGGGCCTAATGATATATGGGTAACTATGCAGCAATATTTAAGCCGCTACAGGTATCAAGAGCAGTTAAATTTTCTTAAGTCGCGAGAAGCAAGCAAGGTTCACAGATCAGTGTCATTTACTTAAACTGGCCACATGGACAGTCATGGTTAAACATATTCGACAAAGGCAGTTTTTTATTTAAGGGAGGAACAAACAGGTTTCACAAGTTGCGGCTATTATTTTGGATCAAACAGCTGTTCTGAAAAGAAAAATTTCTAGACCTAGGACTGGTACAGATGAAGCTCCAGGGCTCAAATGGGGCCTCTGTGCGACAGAAAGGGATCTACTTGCATTCAAAATGGGTGCGAAATAGCTACCACATCAGTTTTATACCATCTTCAAGATCAAGAAACGGCGATGGTGATGAAATCTATGAGGGGTTCCTGATGAACAGCGAAGAACACCGAGGAACTCGAAGGTCCTAATGCGGATCTAAGGAACAAGAAGGAGGAAACTTACAGATACAGAGTTGCTGCGGAGGATCGTCGCGATTTTCTGGTCAAGTCAGATTGATGCAGCGGCCTGAGTTGGCGAGGACGAGGAGATCCGCAACGGCAGCGGCGGCGGAGCTCGAGTGATAGAGAGACAACGAGAGGAAGAAGATGGATGACTGAGGGAGAAAATGAAGAAGACCTAGGTCGAGTCCATTTATAGGGAAGGGCTGACCGAGACGGTGCGAGAAACAAGGAGATTGGATATTATTATCTAGCGACCCCGACGCCTTGGGTTTCAGGACAATCGATAAAGGTAAAGATCTGTGGAAGATATAGCAGGATAAAATAAGGATTTAATTGGAGATGACGTCATGACGGGTTAACGTGGATCCAGAAGATGACGTCATGGCGGGTTAAACCCTTTGCACAGACAAAAGACTGAAGGCTTATTTTTTAAGGTATTTTAAGATTGATATGAAACGGTTCAAATCAATCTGGGGCCTAATGTTGGGGATATGACTATTTGTGTAAACCGCCCAGGAGGGGCCGGGTTACGGAAAGAAGACTCATCAGATGAAGCCCAAGACCAAGTATGAAGATGGCGGCTCAATAAAGGGTTTAAGGTCCACAGGCGGCTTAAGGCCCATAGTGATAAACCGCCATGATGATATGACTTGTAACAGAAGGTAGATTTAACTAGTCACCGAGCCGGACAGTGTCTATGAGCCGGCCGGGACTCTGTAGGCCGCAGGGCGTCCACCCGTGTATATAAGGGGACAACCCGCCAGCGGCTTAGGGTAAGAAACAACTCATCGAGAACCGACATAGCGTAATTCGCTCCCTGGTCATCGAAACATCAAGCAATACCAACCCAACTAGACTTAGGCCTTACCTTCATCGTAAGGGGCCGAACTAGTATAAACCTCTCGTGTCTTTTGTCCTGATTAACCCCTTCAAGCTTCCTAGTTGCGTTGGCTCCACGACTAAGTCCTTCCACTAGGACATCTGACGTGACAGTTCCACGACAGGTTTGGTGCAGGATTTTCGTAGGAACACGATTCCTACGGTATTCTTTCCCTTCCAACCGTTCGGAACACGGGAAACGTGAATAGTGTTTCATAGGAAAGTTGGTCTGGTAGTACTGATTCCATCGGATTAGAAACATCCACGCGCTGCTCATTTTTTGGGCGGAAGCCCGAGGCAGGCGCTCGCTGCCATGCGTTAGACAGGTTACTGTGGTGTGTTTGCCAGAATAAAAATCAACCTATGTGTGGTACGTGAGGTGAGGACAAGAGTAGTCACTGTGCAGCTGAATAAACAAATAGCATCTCATACTGCCAAGCATGCTACTCTAAAAAAACAAATATGTACATTTCGTAGTCCATCCGAACACATTCTCTTGAGAGTTTCCTCTGGTTCGCTGTTCCATAATTTTATACCTACATTCCTTTCCTATTCCTCTATTTTCATCAAGACCTATGTTTTCTTCCCCTTTATTCCGACCGGAGCCTAAATATTTGGTATAAGGGCATGGGACAGTGGGTGCACCACCAGTACAACACCATGTACGTAAACAGGGGCATAAAGTGGTGATTCTTGAGGGGCTATTTGGTTTGTGACTAACTTTGCCAAAGATTGCCACACCTAAGGTTAGGCAAATTTGACTAACTTAGGCAAGTGTTTGGTTCTAGCCACATCTTTGGCAAGCGACACTTGGGGCCCACATGGCATACACACAAAAAGTGTGGCAAGATTCCCTTAGGCTTGCCAACTTGTGGCTTTCATTTTGATGAACTAACCTTAGGCAAGCTTGGCAAAAATGTGTGGCAAATTGTGGCAATGCTAGGCCTGGAACCAAATAGCCGTTCATAGTTTGTTTCCCCGAGAAACAAACATCCAAGAAACATATTTGGGTTGGTCCCATTTTTGTTCACTCTAGCCACCTACTCCTATGTGTGGATAGCAAATCTAGTCCTGGTCATACCACTGTGTACATCGTTACCCCTATATTTCCCTTTTCGACCAAGTGACCGGTTGGATGACCAGTCTGTACTACTTTCATCCCATTTCCTTCCTATTTGTACCAAGTACTATGTACACACTAAATTCCCCCACCCCCGCTTTATTTCAATGACAAGTATTTTCGGACGGAGGGAGTACAAGATTCGACTCCATGAAGTAGCTTTACCTCTAACAATAGAAGAAAAAAAATAGGTGGCATTGGACCATCTGATCGAGAGGGGCTGAGAGGTAGAAAATGATGCACATGCCGCAACTTAGCAAGCTGGGGAAGTAGAGCTAAGGCGGTTTCGAACGAAGATATACCTGAAGGTCGTCGGGATGTGGATAGGTGGGCGGCAGGAGGCCGGATCCGCCCACAGGAAACGACGAAGTGACCGGAGGACCTCCCATACCGGTGCTCGGCCAGAGATAACGGTGCGGCCGGAAGTGGGTCTCCTCCCTCGCTGTCGACGACGGCCTAAACGCTACCCCTCCTCCCCTTCATCGGCGGAGGGGGATACGTCCGGATCTGTAGCCAGCGGTGAGGATAGAAAGCCAGTGTTTTTTGAAAGGAGAAAGATAGTGTTACTACCCCTATCTTGTTTAGATCTGGAGAGGATGAGAGTGTGTGAATAGAGCAGCCCTAGCAAGCAAGCACGGAGGCTCCGTCCTATATATAAGTAGTGGGGTAGTTTTCCTTTTTCACTCCATCAAAACAATCGTTTAAAATTGTGTACTACTACATGCCAGGTCGCGGGGTTTTTTAGTTGTTGATTGATTTTTGAGATAGCTACCCGCTTGATCCAAGTGGTGTTACGGTTTGCCAGGTCGCACTTTGTATCGTTCAAGTCTGGTACTACAAGTCCCTCCATTAAATGAACAACCACCCCCTTGTAAAAATTGTGAACAAGCCCACGGTTAAAATTAGCGGAAATGTGGGTTGCCCCAACATGCATTATTATTTATATTTTATACTCACCCCATTCCTAAATACAAGTCTTTTTTATTAGCCACACCTAAGACAAGAATTTTTTTATTAGCAGTGAACCCCACATGTCATAGACACAAAAATTGTGGCAAGATTCCCTTAGGCAAGCCAAAGTGTGTCTAACAATTTGTGCAACTCAGGTTAGGCAAGTGTGGCAAGTGTGGGTAAAATAATGCGGCAACATAAGACAAACATAGTCACAATCCAAACAACCCCGTGATTTTTTGTGACATGCATGAAATTTGGTTAGTTAAATTTATAGTCAAAATTTGGCAAGGTGCATCAAATCAACACATGCAAGTATCAAAAGGAATGTCACGGCATGCATGCATGCATTGTACTCCCTCTGTTTCCAAATATAAGTCTTTTTAGAGATTGCAACAACTGACTACTCCCTCCGTTCCTAAATGTAAGTCTTTTTAGGGATTCCACTACAAACTACATACGGATGTATATAGACATATTTTAGAGTGTAGATTCACTCATTTTGTTTCGTATGTACTCCCTCTATTCCTAAATATTTGTCTTTCTAGAGATTTCAACAGGTGACTACATAAGGAGCAAAATGAGTGAATCTATACTCTAAAATATGTCTATATACATCCGTATGTGGTAGTCCATTTGAAAGCTCTAAAAAGACAAATATTTAGGAACGGAGGGAGTAGTTCATAGTGAAATCTCTAAAAAAGACTTATATTTTGGAACAGAGGGAGTACATACGAAGCAGAATATGTCTACTCCTACATACAAAGTAGCCCATTTGAAATGTGTAAAAAGACTTTTATCGAGTGTAGTGCTTTGATGTGTCACGTCAACTCATACAAGACCGAGAAATTTGATTACTACGACGCCCACTCCCTCGCGGACTGAGCTCCGGTGCCTTAACTGCACCTGCCTTTGGCTGCATGACAGGTGGGCCAACCACCTATTGGGCCCACCTGTCATGGACGCAAAGGCAGGAGCAGTAAGTAGAAGCTTTCGCTACACGCTATCCCTCCCGCACGAGGTGGACGGACATGCAGCAGTGGATTCGATACTGTAGAAGTAGGAGTAACATCATTGTTCGTCTTCTCGAAGAGGCGAAGAGCCAAGCGCAAACCGAACGTGGCAGTTGCGAACGCTTGCATGGTGCGGTTCCTTGGAGTACTAGCCAGGCTCTTGCATGAGACAAAATTGCTATTGTTTAACAATTAAACTCCATTATCCATTGGTTGATACTCATTCTGCATAGGTCCACGCGCTTAGCACTGTTTCCTCCTGGGGCACCAATGTTTATTTGCTAATTAATAGCATTCCATGCAATGAACTAGCCATTGCAAGTCATTAAAAGCATGCACACCTCTCATCTCTTATTGGTTGATACGTATGTCAAGAAACAAGAAACAAGGTAGAAGTTAATGCACTGCGCCTAAGTGTTTTGGGACTATTTGGTTTTCGTAAGATGACTTACACACCTAGACGGAGGGAGTAGTATAGACCTGTAAACCGGAAAGGAGTATTTGCCTTTGTAGAGATTTCAATAAGTGACTACACTTTCGCTAAAAAAACAAGTGACTAGACTACACCGTGTGCAGTACCCCCTCCCTTCCGGTTTATAGGGCTCAAATCTCAAATCTCATGAACCAAGGAATTTTGCGATTGGAAGAATGTATCTCGTACTTTACAAAACTACCCTAATTAAACTCATGCATTAATTACGTAGTTCTCTCGTTTTCCTCTCCGCCTTGGTCGTGGCGCACAATATTGAGAGAGTGCTTGGATACGTTTTAGTCTCATGACTAAAAGTAGTGGGACTAAAACTTGTTAGCCTCATCCATGATTGGATCCAAATACTAAAGAGACTAAAATCAAGTTAATGACATTTCAAAGCATCCGGGACCGCGTGCCATGCACCAAATCACAGCGAGGTGCTACAGTCGAGACTCACCTGTCACCCCGATGTGGCCGTCATGACCCGTCATATCACAAAACCCACACCTTTACCAGCAGTGGTAAGGTGGCCTCCAAGTTGGACAACCATCATTTCATTGGAACGCTCGTTCAAGCCCTTTCTTACCTTTCTTGAAGAAAACCTCAGTCTAGGCTACTCACTTCTGCCATTTTTCTTCTCTACCGACGAAGGAAAGGTGGGCGAATCAGTTATGCTGCTATATTTTCATTCCAATAATCTTCTTTTTGTGAAGGATCGACCGATTCTCACATCCTATTCTTTTCCCGTTTTCATTGTGATTGTGGTTTCCTTTCGATTGCTTTTTGTTTGTCAGTTCATTGATGGATCCTGGAGCACTCACTACTAGGGAAAAGGCTAGCAGCAGCGCGGGTTTTAGGTGTATCAGTAGCGCGGGGAGTGGCGCTACTAATAAGGCGCTACAGCTAACACATAGCAGTAGCGCGTGCTCACCGACGCTACTGCTACACAAGTGTAGCAGCAGCGCGGTTAGTGGAAGCTCGCTACTGCTAGTAGCTCTAGCACGCTTTGCCTGGACACGCTACTGCTATCGCGGCGCTGCTGCTAACTTTTATACACTCGCTACTGCTAATTTAAGTAGTTTTTTGTTTTTCTTTTCGGCATATTTGTTTTGTATTTGAACAGGCTTTATAGAAGAATCTTTAGCACATAGAAATGTCATCATGATACACATACAAATGCCCGTGAGACCACAAATGTAATCATAGCATATACATACAAATAGTCATATCATAATCATCATCCAACACAAAGTGGTATCTTGTCATCATCTCAAAAATAGCGATACATGCAAGTCTCGAATACTTGCAACTACAAAAACGTCATCCATCTAAACAAAGGTATACGCAAGAAGTGCTATCACTATGAGTGAGAGCGGAACTATGCAGTACATGAGGTGGCGGTTACGAGTCCTCTCTCGCGCTAGCGTGAACCTCAAGTAACTAGCTTCTCCTTCTTGTCTGCTTTTGAAGCCTTTATGGCTGGCGCCCATGAACCCATTTACTTGCGCCTGACACTCATGCCACTCGTTGTACACCCCCGGAAACTTCCCTTTGTACACGACATAGCAATTCCATCTCGCCATCAAGAAACTAGGTACCTGTTAGAGATGCATGTTCATGAAGACGATGTACAATCATATATATGCGACAAAATATACTAGAGCAACACCAAAAAAGAAAGGGTTAGCAACTAGATGCAACATACAGTACGCAAATTAATTAACTAGAGGCACGCAGGTCATCGTATGCAAACTAACAAAGTAGCGTTACGCAAGTTCGGCAGGGACCATGGACATTACAAAGTTTCATCGCTACAAAAAGTATACAAGTTCAACCGACAGATATCATCATCATCGACATCATAAATCACTAGAAGTTCCATCCTTCCATATCATCGAGGATGAACCCTAGCTTCTTGAACGGCGTGAGGTCTAGATGTTGCATGCCTATGCGAGTTCGGACGTCAGCTTGCTATATAGGGCCGTGGTGGAACATCCCCTTCTCATCGACGACTTCTTTCATGATGATCATCGCAATGTCGCTTTGGATACGAAAGAAGTCATCTCTAAGTTTATAATCCGCTTCTCCATGAGATTCTAGCCACTTGTGGATATGATCATCATTTCTGCTTCTCATGCGAAGCTTTTGGTGATCCGTGTTGAACTAAATCATGAGATGGACGATGTAGAATCCATCCTTCATGCTTGGTTTTGGGACATGGATGCAGGAGAAGTTAGTTTTATGCGCGAAACCCATCTTCTTGTTCCTTTGTTTCCTGATCTGCACGTGGTCACCTCTAAAGCTGAAGCCTTGGAGAGCATCATCTAGAATATTCATTATGTGGGTGTATTCTTTTTTCTCATAGTCTCTGGAAGGGTCAAAATTCACGGCGTGGGAGACTTGCGGGTAAAGAATGATAAGGATGGCGCGCCCGTTGCTGCGGGGAAAAGACACCTCAAATTATTCCCCATATGAGAGAGAAGGAATGATTGAAATGTACGAAAGGGTTGTCCGGAACTGACTTACTTTGGATGATAAGGCACGAGGACAATTTCCCGGTCCATATTCTGTACCATGAAGTTTTGGAGGTACTCCCTAGCAGTTTCACGCTCAAAGTCGCCGAGACTCAAGAAAGACTTGTGCATGTAGTACGGATCCGCCACACAGATTTGCGAGACTTCTTCACTCTTCATGACGGAGCTCATATGTAGCGCAAAAAGGCGGACGATTGTAAAATTGAGCCTCCTTGTTAGAAACATCTCAAAGATATGGTCAAACCACAGGAAGAACACCTCCGCGGGCCGTGTCTCAACGTAGCACTTCCCCTCAGGCACACGAGCCGCGTATGTCGGATATCCTGGATCCTTTGAGGCTAGTAGGCTTTTCTCAATCGACAGCACATGGTCGTGCAGTCTCCTGAGATCCCCTGATGGTGCCTCCAGCGGTTTCGGCGGTAGCATCGGCGCCCGTGAGATGGAACATGACCGCACCTTTCACGGATACACACTCTTCAGAATGCATCGTCTGGCTGCTATGTGCTCTGGCTTGTTTGGAGGCAGTTATCTTCCCCAATCTCTTCCCGTCCTTTTTCCTGGGCACACCTTCCAGACCCTTCCTTAACCCCTTCCCCAGTGTTCCCGGGCTAAGTACTATACGACCCTCGTGCCCGGCTAGTTGAGCCTGTGTTGAGGCGGCATCTTCAGGCGTGTCCTGTTAGGATTTCATGAAGATAGACTTTTTGCAATCCCTGCTACGACCCTGCCCGGGCATATCATCCATATCCTCATTAGCAAGATGATAGCCCGATTCGTCATATGGTTGACTCATCATATCTATGTCATAGTCATACACGTTTGTATTGAGGAAATCCATAGGGTCGACCTCCGTCTCATCATCCATTCTCTGTTCTACAGGAGAAATTACATCAGCCAGTACTATTGCACCCCCTTCATCATGTCGTCCGCCACTCTCACCCGGCACTATAGGAGTTGGTAATTGTGTAGGCGGGGTCGTGGTCTCTGCACATGCTTGTTGATGTGTGGTTATTGGTGTGCTCTTGGCCGGCTCCAGACGAATAAGATTCTTCGGCCATAGGAGCACCCAACCCTTGCAGCTTCCAATCCGCAACGGGGTCTCGTCGTCCGCTCCCACATGTTGTACTGGAGGAGGCAAATCCTCGTGCCCCAATTTCACACTGGTCAAGCTAACCCTAAAGTGCCCAGCTGGGATCGGCTGGTTGTGGAACGTGGATTGCGAGGGGTCCATTATCATCCCCTTTCCCACGTCCACCTTCTGGCCTTTGATAAGGTAGAGTATGGTGCACGGGGTTTCTTTCGCCTGCAAACACATATGTCTATGGCGTAAAACAACAGAAAGACAACAAAAATGGAATATTATATATATATGTTGGTGCGACATGTAATTACCGTGACAGCGTCGAGCTCAGCCATAGACGAAGGCCCACCTAGGGTGCCTGAGACTGAGGACGGGCTGCTATGAGCGGGAGCGGCTGCGAGAGGAGGCCCAGTTGCGTGAGCAAGTGATGGTGCGATGGTGTTGTTTTTCATGGAGTTGCTCCCGACGAAACTGGGCAACGGGAAATCTTGTACCGTCTTGTCTGGATTTTCCTTCGTCCAGTTGGTGATAACTGGAACCAAGTTAGTAGCAAAATCATTTCTGCAGGCAGTTACAGCTGCATTGACTGCCTGCTGTAGCAACTCATATTTGTCCTCGGCTGCTTTTTTCACGTCCTCAGCTTCTTTTTTCTCAACCGCAAGCTTCACCTTCGCGTCGATGTCCGCCTGAGTAAACTTATTTTTCTGCTTCTTGGCCTCCGGGCCCTCGTTGTAAAACACTTTCCACGTGGCACCGTCTCCAGTGCCGTGCACACGACCATATTGCGGTCGCTGGCCCAAAGGGAGTCCCTTAAGTTCGTTCAAGGCCCGGTTGAGAGGGGTGTCCTACTTGGGCCTCATCGGAGAAGTAGGGCTTTCGGCTGCAAGCTGGTGTTGCTTCTCCAGTAGTCTAATCAATTTCCTCGTGATCTTGTCCGTGTAAAAAACTTTTTTTTCCTTGTCCCACTTGTAGCGGGCCCTGATGAAGTCACGCTCCAAGGGGTTGGTGAACTTCACGAAGGGGTCTGGGAGACCCGCGGCTTCACGTTCCGCATCCTCCTTATCCCATATGGGCCTTTTACCGGGATAGCCACGGCTTCCGAGGTGATGCTTCCCCGTGTTCCTTTGCTGAAGGCTCTTGAATTTTGCAGCCTTAGCCTTGGCTGCCTCGGTAGCACAAGTGTCCTTGAACTTTTCGAACTCCTCTTCCGTAAGTGTTGGATTTTCCTCCAGAATCTTGGACAGGGGTTCATCAGCCTCAATAGCTCGTTTCACCCTCCCTTTCCAGGAGGCCAAATCATTGCTGAACATGTCCATGGCGTGATTGTTAATCTTTTTCATCTTCGGATCATCCCACGGTTGTTCTATGTTATCATCCTGGTCGGGGAACTTGAATCTCTTGTGCAACTTCGTTAGGAGCAACTGCGTCAAATGTTCTTTACTCCTTAAGTCATCGTTGTTGATGCTCGCGCATTCCCGTAGGATGCATCCTACTTGGTTCCCATAGCACTTGCGAAGTTCTTCCGGCTCTAACGACTCAAACTTGCCAGGTGCCATCTTTGTGATCGCAAGTCGTCCAATCCCTAGTTTGTTAGGTTTTTGTATCCTCTGCTTATTATGCTTCCTCTTTTCGGTAGCGGCATCGGGGCCGGTACCTTCCCCGTCGGTATCTTCCCCGACGGTACATTCCCCACCGGTCTCGGCGTCGCCATCAGTGCCGGCATCGTCGGTGTCGATGTCGGCGTTGGTACCATCATCGAGGCCGACCTGCAAACCTTGCTTAGCAATCAAATAGTCGAGGTACTCTTGTTCACCCTCATAATCCATCTTATCTGCATCTTGGTCAGAAGGCCCAGTTTCTTCGTTGTTCGACATGTTTCCTATGATTAAGTGTCCTCATTTATTTCTAAAACTATGAATAAATGAGAAATGACATAAAAAGAAATCTATGTGCCAGCACTCGATATGACAACTATGTAGCACAAATCATGCCTTTATTCACGGGAAATTTCGGCATGACCTTTGCTAAAAAATGGACATATCGAGCGCCTAAAATTTACCGGAACGGAAATGAATCAACATTCCGGCATAACATAGGCCACTCGGATCATTTTCCAAACATGACATGTCCAAAACATGACATATCCACATATCACATGTCTAGTTCAAATTTGCATATAAATTCAGCTAATTTTGAAACCTAGCTAAATTCATAACTAAATAGATAACCTAATTAACATAGTGCCCTAAAACCTAAGTAAATTAATCGAAGAACCCTAGCAGAGAGAGAGGGGGGGGGTTACAGAGGGTGCAGGGGCGAGGAGGCAGGCCTGACGACGACCGAGGTTGGGAGGGGAGGAAGCAGAGGAGGGAGGCGAGGGCCGA
>NC_057804.1:191941900-191963296 GCF_018294505.1 Triticum aestivum
GACGGGTCGGGGGCGAGCACCTGGGTCGGGGGTGAGCGCCGGCGCCGGGGTCGGGGGCGAGGGCCGCTTCGGGGGCGAGCGTGAGTGTCGGGTCGGGGGCGAGGGCCGGGTCGGGGGCGAGCGCCGGGGTCGGGGGTGAGCGCCGGTGCCGGGGTCGGGGGCGAGCGACGGGGGAAGAGAGAGTGGGGATTTAGGGGAAAAGGCGGGATGAAGCAGGGATAGTGAGAATTTTGGGTTAAGTAGACGTAGCAGCAGTGCGTTTGGACAAAACGCACTGCTACTACCTTCAGTAGCTGTAGGAGTTTATACGAAATGCGCTACTACTACCTTCAGTAGATGTAGCGGTTTATACGAAATGCGCTATTACTACTGCCAGTTTTCCTTTTTCTTTTCCTTTATTTTCTCCCACTTTTATTTCCCGAGAGCAGTCAACGAAGGGAGGGAGATATATATTGCATCATTTGATGGTTAAATATGTATGCCAAATAGGAACATATATATTACATCATTGGACCCATGCATAATAATGGCTAAGTGTGTATACAAAATAGGAACATATATATTACATCATTTGACCGATAACATACGGTTCCTTAGCACTGACGTTTTCGTTTTTGAGTCAGCTTCTTTCCCTTCTTGTTCGTCCAAGAATAATTGAGCCCCTCATTGTGACATTGCCTTTTCCATGGAGTATGATTTTTCTTAGGTAATGTAGTATTGATTCTTCTTTTGACGTATACTTCATCATCATCGTCATCTTCCCTCATTGGGTTGCCGTACTGATCATAGTCTTCCTCGTTGGCAACTCCATCCATTCCAATGATGTTCCTTTTGCCTCTCCTCACGACAACACAACTGGGATTGCATGGGTCGGTTATGAAGAAGCATTGTGTCACGTGCTTAGCGTGTACCCATGGCTCGTTTTTTGCGACAGCATTCACGGTAGCGCTCTTGGCGTCGGGTATACTCATGGTAGTGAAAATCCGGTTTTCTCTTTCGACATTCTTTGCCCATCTAACACGGAACATTGTCGTGTTGTGCAGTCCAGAGTAGTCAAGCTCCCAGATCTCCTCGACCCTTCCATAAAATCGTTCAGTTGCGCGGTTGTCGCTGCCGGTCATGCATTCCATCGTCACCCCTGAGTTCTGATCATCATTGTCCATATCTTTGGCCTCCGTGTAGAACGTGTATCCGTTGATATCATATGCCTGATAGGTTACGAGGTTGGGCGAGGGGCCATGTGCTAAGGCGTATATGAGCAATCCGTCCTTAGAGCCCTCCTCCAGGGGATTAGCAATAATATGCTCTTTGAACCAAAGCAGGAAAGTGGAGTTGTGCTCTCTAGTAACTTCGGCGTTCGTCCTGCATACCCCCCAGTCACGATACTTATTTGCGACAATTTCTTTGTGCAGTGCCACAAAAGGATCTACCTCGTCTAGGTGTTGTAGCACTAACAAGTTTGCTCTGTCAAAGTCGCTGCGTCGATCTGAGTATTCCACGTGCAGTTCCCTGAGACCATTGCAGTGACCATCTCCTTCGAGCCTCCCATCATGCTTGTTAACGGGCAAGCCAACACTAACACCAGGTAGCTGGTCTGCGCCATATAGAAAATTCTCACAGAAAGAGATGCACTCTTGTGCCAAATAGCCCTGGACGATGCTTCCATCCGGACGGGACATGTTACGAACGAATCCTTTGATGATCCCATTCATCCTCTCAAACGGCATCATGTTGTGCAGGAATGACGGCCCCAGGTCTATTATGTCATCCACAATATGGACACATAGATGCACCATCACATCAAAGAACGCGGGCGGGAAGTACATCTCAAGCTCATTCACTATCACAATGATCTCTTCCTGTAGCCTTCGGAGTTTCTTCACACTGATCGACTTTCAAGAGATGACGTCAAAAAAGTTGCAGAGACCAATAAGCGTGTCGCGTACGTGCTTATCCATTATCCCTCTAAGGGCAACGGGTAGTATCTGCGTCATCATCACATGACAATCATGAGACTTCATCCCGCTGAACCTTTTCTTGTCCGTGTCTAGATATCTGCTTATCTTGCCATAGTAACTGGAACTAACTTTGACTCCGGTAAGGCACTTAAAGAATTGATTGATCTCAGCCTGACTTAAGGTGAAGCAAAAAGGGGGGCAATAATCCTCTTTCTTTATTTTCTTACCCTTCTTCTCTCGTGCCTCTGTCTCCGTCTCTGTCTCGTCTGACATTTTACGGGGCGTCATGTGCAGATCTTCCCTGATTTTCAAATCTTGCAAGTCTTTTCTTGCCTTCAGCCCATCCTTGGTCTTATCCGGCATGTTCATTAGTGTTGCAAGCAAGCTCTCAAGGACATTCTTACAGATATGCATTTGATCAAGGCAATGAGGTGTATTGAGTTTGTGCCAGTACTCCAAGTCCCAGAACACAGACCTCGTCTTCCATACCTTCAGGAGCGGCTCCGACGCCTTTCTCATCGTCTTTCCCGGCGCGGGGCACTCCTTCCAGTTTTTCAACAGCTCATCGATTTCAGCACCGCTCTACTTACGTGGAGGTCCTCGATGCTCAGCGTGACCATTGAATAGATCTCCACGGTTTCTCCATGGGTCGTCCTGTTCAAGCCATCTTCGATGCCCCATGTACACGATTTTCCCAGACCCGCCATCTTTCCTTGACGTTAGCTGCTGAGACGTCGTATCATCCATGCACCGCGTGCATCCGCAATATCCATGGCACAACTGGCCTGCCACATATCCGTAACCGAGATAGTCCTGCACTGTCGTGATCAGCGCGGCTCTCATGTTGAAATACTCGCCTTTGCTGGCGTCCCATGTCTTGGCCGGTGTTTTCCATAACGTGTCTAACTCCTCTTGAAGTAGCCCCAGATACAAATTAATATTATTTCCTGGTTGTTTCGGCCCTTGAATAAGCATGCTCATGTGAATGTACTTCGATTTCATGCACAACCAGGGGGGAGGTTGTACATCCATACAAACACGGGCCATGTGCTATGGTTAGTGTTCTGGTTGCCAAACTGATTCATGCCATCGGTACACGCACCGAGCATGATGTTCCTTGCATCACATTCAAAATACCGATAGAAGTTGTTCAACGCTCTCCACTGGCTTCCATCCTTCACGTGTCTCAGCTTCGGATCATCTCCATTACCGGGCTTTTTCCTCTCCATGTGCCAGCGCATTAGCTTTGCTTCCTTGGGATCTACAAAATACCTCTGGAGACGGGGAGTGATCGGTAAGTACCATAAAACTTTCTGGGGACATTTCTTCCCGGCCTTCTTGTATCGAGAAGCATTGCACACCGGACAACTTGTTTTTTCTGCGTGCTCCTTCCGATAAATCATGCAATCATTGATGCATGCATGGTATCTAACGTGTGGCAGATCAAGAGGGCACACGATCTTCTTGGCCTCATCAACACTAGTAGGACATAGATTACCCGCGGGAAGAACATCCTTTAGGTACTTGAGATGCTCATCGAGGCTAGTGTCGGTCCATTTGTTTTTAGCCTTCGTCTTCACGAGTTGGAGCGTGAAACTCAAGGGGGTCACCTCAGGATTGCAACCATCATACAATGGAGTGTTCGAGTCTACCACCAGTTGCTCCAGCTTAGCCTCCTCTCTAGAAGAAGCTCTCTTAGTACTCGTCTCCTTGCGAAGCAATGCTTGAACATGAGGGTCCCGCACGATTGAACTTAGTACCGATGAACTCTGCTGCGTGGAGTCCATGTCGTTCTCTCCGCCGCCTTGTTCGGCCCCTTCTCCTCTGCCATGTCCGGCCCCTTCTCCGCCGCCATGTCCGGCCTCTTCCCCGCCGCCATTATCGATCATCTCTTCGTCTTGCCCCGTGTCATCATTGCCTGCCCCGTCGGCATCCTCAACATCGTCATCCTCATCTTCAGTTATCCACCGAGTATAGCTGTCGGTGTCAAAACCGGTGGATCTCGGGTAGGGGGTCCTGAACTATGCGTCTAGGCGGATGGTAACAGGAGACAAGGGACACGATGTTTTTACCCAGGTTCGGGCCCTCTCGATGGAGGTAAAACCCTACTCCTTCTTTATTAATATTGATGATATGGGTAGTACAAGAGTAGATCTACCACGAGATCTGAGTGGCTAAACCCTAGAAGCTAGCCTATGGTATGATTGTTGTTCGTCCTACGGACTAAAACTCTCCAGTTTATATAGACACCGGAGAGGGCTAGGGTTACACAGAGTCGGTTACAATGGGAGGAGATCTTCTTATCGGATCGCCAAGCTTGCGTTCCACGCCAAGGAAAGTCCCATCAGGACACGGGACGGAGTCTTCAATCTTGTATCTTCATAGTCCGGGAGTCCGGCCAAAGGCCTTAGTCCGGCCATCCGGACACCCCCTAATTCAGGACTCCCTCAGTAGCCCCTGAACCAGGCTTCAATGACGACGAGTCCGGCGCGCAAGTTGTCTTCGGCATTGCAAGGAGGGTTCCTCCTCCGAATACTTCATAGAAGATGTTGAACACCAGGGTAGTGTCCGGCTCTGCAAAATAAGTTCCACATTCCACCGTAGAGAGAATAATATTTGCATTAATCGGATCTGCTGACGTATTCCGCGGCGGGACATCATGCCACGGCCAGGATTTTATTCATTTTATTGTTCCACCTCAGCGCATTTAGCGAGGCGGTTTCCTTGGCACGTCTTGTCAAAGCAGAGATCGTGTCCCCTTATTCCGGGATTCTCATCAATACGGGTGTGGGTAACCCAACCATGACTTGGATATGACTCCCTAATTGAAAGCGAGTCTCAAACGGTTATAGGGAGGGCTCCTGGTATTCACCTCCTTTATAAAGGAACCAAGGCCTGGCTCCCTTCTTCTCAAACCAATCAAATCCGCCCCTCGCTTCGAGTTCCAATACCCAAAGCTCTAGTTTTAGGCGCTTCGGACCTTCGAAGATGTCCGGCTCCGACCTACAAGGACGGTGGATGCCTTCCTCCATTACGGAAGAAGATGTGCAAAAGCTAAGAGATGCCAGGTATCTAACCAGTGAAATCTCGCATAGACTGCCTACTCAAGGGCAAGTGGTTCCCACTCCCCAGCCCGGTGAAAGCGTGGTGTTCGCATCTCACTTCCTTCGGGGGCTAGGCTTCCCGCTCGATCCCTTTGTGAGGGGGCTTATGTATTACTACGGGCTGGATTTCCACGACCTAGCTCCGGAGTCCATCCTCCAGATCTCATCATTCATTGTCGTGTGCGAGGCCTTCCTCCATATCACCCCTCACTTCGGATTGTGGCTAAAAACTTTCAAAGTGGAACCGAAAATGATCGAGGGGCAGCACGCTGAGTGCGGAGGGTCTATAATAAGCAAGATGGACGACGCTCCATGGCCCGAAGGATCTTTTCAAGAGGAGCTCGGCTTGTGGCAACGGGACTGGTTTTACATCACAGCCCCTATGGGTACCACATGGGTGGCACCACCTACTTTTTGTTCGGGTCCCCCACCACGGCTGGCGTCATGGGTTAATGAAGGACTTATCTGGTGGCCGCCGAAAGACGTGCCCTTGCTGCATGGCCGCATTCGAGATCTTCTAGAAAGAGATATCAATTTGACCGTAGTGGTGCAAGTCATGGTGATTCGCCGCACACTTCCCTGCAAACGTCGACCTCTCCGCCTGTGGGAGGTCAATCCAAAGGGACCACGAGTCCTACAACATTTCATGGGAATGACACCCATGGAGATGTACAAATTGTTCTTCGGATCACAATCAAGGTGTCCGGATTTGTCCGAGGACGCAGGTCTGAGCTGCAATCGCCCGGATGCTAAAGTAAGTAGCCCCGTATTTGGATACACCATCCATATTTTTATCAAATCTACCCTTTAGCAGAGTTGTCCTGCGAACATGAGTGGATGGCGAAGGCAAAGCTTATCAGGTGTCTAGCCCCCCTGCCCGAGACGCCGAATCCCATGCTGACCAGGATGCTGGAGGTCGCGCCATTGGCGGAAGGCGAAGAGGGGACCCAAGGAGCTACCGCCTCCACGAAGGAGGCTGTTAGGAAGGGAAGAATTGAAAATTCTCCCGACCAGGGAAAGAAAAGGACTGCCTCTGAAGACCCGGAGGTGATAACCTCAAAACGGGGAAAGAAATCTTCGTCAGGGGGTTCGATACCGGAGAACGCCCCAGCCGAATCGCCCCCTAAAGGGGACCCGCTCTCCCCCGAGGCGTATGTGAAGGGAGGGGTTCCATAATGAATCACACTCACATTTTATTCCTGAGGAAAATAACCGAAACATTATTTTGCAGTTCGGATCTCAAACCTTCTCAGCAGAGCTCATCTTCAGGGGATCTTCGTCCAGAGATGATAGAGAGCGAAACGCCTCCCCTTGTTCCACCGTCTCACGAGGCTGGCGACCCCGAGGTATCGTCCCGGAGGGTTTTTTCAAGTCCGAACCCTGGAAAAGGTCGTCAGACTAGTCCGGCACCCTCTTGCGCGCCGACGGAGGGGCTGAAGGATCTGCTTGGTAGGGCGTCCATCTCAGAAGAACACCGTATGTTGATGGATATGGTGATTGGAAGGATTTCATCCGCGGAAAGCGGATTGTACGAGGCTGCCAGGAGTTTACTAACAGGCTTTGAGGTATGTAAAAAGGTGTACCTTTTAGAGCCGCATATTAAATGTGCCCTGTATGAAAGTAGCCCCTGAGACTTTGTGTGTCGTCATGAGTGACGGTGCACAGAGGATCATAACCCCAGGTATAATATGTCGCCTATTCTATGAAGGTGGCGAGGTGTTCGGTGGCTAGCCGGACTGATGAATCTGCCGAACTGAAGCGGTAACTTGACGTAGCAGATGCCGACATCGCGCTTGTAAATAAGCGGCTAGACGAGGCTCAAGGTATGTTCAAAAGACACCCAGTAATAGGAGCTTGATGCTCGGGCCTTATATATATATATATATATATATATATATATATATATATATATATATATATTATGTAGATGGTGCTGCTGCCGTGGAGAACCTTCGGGCGGAACTTGCCCGAGCCAAGGAGCAAGCAAGGAAAAGTGATGCGACTGCCGTTAAAGCGGCTGAAGAGCTAAGAGCCGAACAGGCTGCTCACTGCCAGAGCAAGAAGGAAATAGCCGAGATGGCCAAAAAATTGAAGGATGCTACCGACCGCTGTAAATTTCTTGAACAAGCGGGTAAGGCGGCTCAGAAGGACCTTGAAAAGATCACTGCCGAAGCCAAGGATACTCGCTCTACCATGAGAGCGATGAAGGAGGAGCTGCGTCAGGCCGGAGATATCACGGCTGGAAAGCCTTATATGCTGCGGATGAAGTTTGGAGACCCCAAGTATGTTCCATTAGACCGGCAGTGGAGTGCGGAAAACACTTATCTGGATTTGGCCGCAAGTGCGGCGGACACGACCGAACACTTCCGCAGCCAAGGTGACCATGAGTTGGAAGAGCTTTTTTGGTCGCTGTACCACAATCCAGAATGCCCACTGTCAGTGTCCGACCATTTAGCCGCCTGGGCGGAGCTGAACAGATTATCTGGACTCGCCATGAGGTATGTTGCGAGTCGTCTGTGGCCGGAGAAGCCGGAGCCGAAGAGTTATTTTGGCTTGGTGCAGCAGTTCCTTGGTTCGGTGCCGCATGCTGATGCGATGAAGAGGTCGGTGTGCATAGAGGGTGCACAGATGGCTCTTGCCCGTGTCAAAACATACTGGGCAGATATGAAGGCCAGTATTGTTGCGTTCCAAGATTCGGACGAAAGCCGAGTACCTGCCAGGCACTATTTTGAGGAAGTTCTTCCTGGCGCTCGTATAATAGAGTCGCAGTGCTCGAAGGATGTTGTGTTCGAATAGCTGATACTATTTGTAAAACGAATTTTGTTTTTATGAAAAAAGCTTTTTATACTTGTGCTTGCAAGAATCATAATGCCTCCTATGCGGCCGTTTAATGTATATATGTGTATATAACCTGAAAGATGGTAGTCGTTGGCTTCAGCCCCCACGCATAGAATGTGGGGGTGTTTGCAAAAAGGCGCCTTTTCACACTTAATCCAACGTCTTGGTCCTACAAAGGAGCTGATGGCGCAGCGAACTAGGCAACCGGACTATAATGCTTTATCACTTTCACTTAGCCATAGGAGTTTGACAGTGGGGCTACTGAATAGCCCCTAGGGGCACCGCGCTTGCCCGCATTCGGGGCGCGAGTGTGCCTGACCGGGAAGCGGCCCTTCATTAATGCGGGGGAATCCGAAAGATTCCGAAAGTCATCGAGTGGTTGACCAGTCTCTCGCTATATCACGACAGTCAGTTTTCGGCTTTCTCTACTGAGGTGCTCACCTGGCCGAACCGGGGCACAATCGCAGTAGTTCTCCTGGTGCCTCATTAGCCGATATAACGGAACGTAAGGCAGCAAAACACAGGAGCCGGGAAAACCCAACATTTGACCAAAGACATGATTCGGAGTTGATGCATATAGGGCCAAACTCGCGACGCCGAACACTCCCTAAGGTATTCAGTCTTTATGAAGACGGGCCGAAATAGAGCCCTTGGTAAAAAAGCCCCTAGTGTCCAGGTACGTGCAAAAATTCTGGCGTGGCCACATGCCAAGACGCCAGCCTCCTCCTCGGCTATAGAGAAAACTGGGGAATGCTATCAACAAGAGACAGTAAAATAGGTTTACGCAGGGTCTTAATCTAAAAAGAATCCTTGAAACGGGTCCCTGCTGCACGTCTGCACCTGTGTCTCCGTTGTGTCGTATCCTGGACGGGCGTAGCACGATGTTCGTCTGTGAAAGAGAGGAACTTAGTAAAAAAAATAAGCGTGCGAGAAATCTATATCGAAATAAATAAAATATAGTTGGAGCAAGAGTTGGGCCGTATTGTCTCCGGGCGTGAGCACACGAAGCCCCTTGCACGAGGGTATGCGGCTATTAAGCATGTTGACACCGGACTCGTCGAGCCGTGTCCGGGATAGTAGGGCTGGATTTGTGGGCGGCTGTCTAGGCAGCCGCACCCCTTCCCGTACTTTGGGGGTCAATTTATGTTCCGTTGTAATAAAATGATGCCCTTTGGGCCGGGCATTTTGAGTGTAAGGGATGCGTAGTGCGGTATTGCGTTAAAAGCGGGCGAAAGCTTCGCATCCCAGTAGCGCTTGATAGCGACTTACGAATGGGGCGATGTGGAATGTTAGCTTTTCGTTTCGGAAGTTGTCGGGTGATCCGAACGTGACTTCTAACGTAAGGGAACCCATACTTGGGGTATCCGAACCTGGCGTTACTCCTTGAAAGGAAGTGTTGCCGAGGTGGATTACAACTGGGTTTACCCCGAGTTTGCGGACTGTGTCCTGATATAACAAGTTCAAGTCGCTGCCTCCATCCATTAGGGCGTTTGTAAATTGGAGTCCGTTAATAATTGGATTTACGACCAAAGCAGTCCAGCCTGCGTTCTCGTCTCCTCTAGAGTAATCCTGATGATCGAAGGTGATTGGTTGTAACAACCAGTGGGGTTGTTCCTCCGGGGCTGGCTGTACGGCGCGTGTCTTTGTAGGTGTCGTTCTGCTCTTCCCTTTTGTCACATGAAGTAAATTTACTGTCTTGACTTCTTGTGGGAACTTCTTTTGTTCTCCGGTGTTCTGCTCGTGGGGTGCATCGTCATCTTCGCTTGGTGTGTTGAGCCCCTTGTATTCGGCGTTGAGCTTGCCGGACTGTTTAAAGACCCAACAATCTCTGTGGGTATGGTTTGCAGGTCTCCCCGGAGTGTTGCGGATTTGACATATTTTGTCCTAAATTTTGTTGAGGTTGGATAGCTCGTCCCTATCTTCTTTGGGGGGGGCGGCTTTTTCTGATTTTGCCGAGATCTTTTGAATCCGGCGTTTACTGCCGTGCTCATCGGGCTGTTGTCCTTTATCCGGCGCGGTTCTTTGTTATGGCGCGGCTTCCCGTTGCCATCTCTGGGTTCGGACGTATTCGGGTCGCTGGTGCTGCTTCTTGCCAACTAGCTATCCTCTCTTGCACAGAAGCGGGTCATGAGGCTTGTTAACACGGCCATTGTTCGCGGCTTTTCATGGCCGAGGTGTCTGGTGAGCCATTCGTCTCGGACGCTATGTTTGAAAGCTGCTAGGGCCTCTGCGTCCGGACAGTCGACCATCTGATTCTTTTTGATAAGGAATCTGTTCCAGAGCTTCCGGGCTAACTCTCCGGGCTGCTGAGTTATATGACTCAGATCATCTGCATCCGGGAGCCGGACACAGGTCCCTTGAAAATTTGCCTGGAAATCATCCTCAAGCACTTCCTAACTTCCCATGGTGTTTTCGGGAAGGCTTTTAAGCCAATGCCGGGCTGGCCCTTTGAGCTTAAGGGGTAAGTATTTTATGGCGTGGAGGTCGTCTCCTCTGGCCATGTGTATGTGGAGGATGTAGTCCTCGATCCAGACTCCAGGGTCTATTGTTCCGTCGTATGCTTCTATGTTCACTGGCTTGAATCCGGCTGGGAATTCATGGTCCAGCACCTCATCGGTAAAACATAGGGGGTGTGCGGCACCCCTGTATTTAGGCATGCCGCGATGTTCGGGTATTTTTTGCGTTGCATCACTCACTGGAGCTTGCTTTCTTGGCCTATAGATGGATCTGGTTGGGCCAGTTTTCTGATGCGAATTCTTGGACGGATCACGCGCCATATTGAGTGCGGCGTCCTTTGATGCGTGAGATTGATTGTAGGGTCGTCTATCCGACCTTGTGGCTTCCTTATTTTTTGACTGCGGGGGCTTTATGGCCTCTTCGTCAAATTCCGGTAGTAGTTTCCGCTTCAGATAGCTCTTTGTGTGGCGACTACTGCCGTACTTGTGTGCGGTATTGAGTACTTTGCCCCATCTGATCCTGAGTGCATCTTCCGCTGTCTTGAGCCTCCACTTCTGCTTTCTCAGGCTACGTGCAGTGGCGACAAGCCTTTGGTGGAGGTTCTGATGTTCCAGCAATTTGTCTGGTGTGAGGTCGTCCGGGCTATTATCTTTCCCGGGGATTGGTTGTTCGGATTGTCCGCCCTGTTTGGACGGATGCTCGACGGCATGTTCATCGTCCGTTGAGTCACCCTACTCTATGGCTGGGTCTTTGTCGAGGTGGGGCTTGGCCTTGCGCTTACGGTGCCGCTTTGATTGTTTTTCAGGGGAGCGATCCCTAGCCGCATCCTTTTGGTCCTCGTTGTCGTTTCTGTTGTATGTGTCCACCATGCATACATCGTATGATGAGGTGGCTTTCCGGCACCCTATAGGTGCTGGTTCTTGATCGTCTCCTTTATCTGCGTCCATACCGTCGATATCTTCAGATTCGAAATCGAGCATGTCCGTTAGATCGTCGACAGTGGCTATCAAGTGGGTGGTGGGTGGGTTTCGAACTTCGTCGTCCGCATCCCAACCACCCCGACAGTAGTCCGGCCGGGGTTCTTTCGACAAAGAGAGAGACTTTAGCGAATTTAGGATATCGCCAGAGGGCGAGTGCTGAAAGACGTCCGCGGCGGTGAACTCCATGATTGGAGCCCGACCGGGTTCGGTCGAAAGGGGTGCGGAATATTCAGAGTCCGGAATGGAGTCCGACACCTTGGAGTTACCGGCCTTGCGAAGGACTTGGCTAGTATTTGGCTCTATCGCCGCAGAGATTGCAGCTCCTGGGGCGGCGTCCAACCGTCCGTCCCTGGCTAGCGCAGTCGGCTCCGAACTAATGCCCATCGAGACAGTGCGGCGCGCCCGGTCGTGGCCCGAATCCGTCGAAGATCAAGTCCCCGCGGATGTCGGCCATGTAGTTTAAGCTTTTCAAACCTGACCTGATGGCCAGGGGCGTAGCTTTCGATCTGCTCCAGATGGCCAAACGAGTCGGCCCGCAGTGCGAAGCCGCCGAATACGAAGATCTGTCCGGGGAGAAAGGTCTCATCCCAGACCGCATCGCGATTGACGAGCGAAGAAGCCATCGGGCCTAAAGGCGACGACATAGAGGAACTCTCAATGAAAGCACCAATGTCGGTGTCAAAACCGGCGGATTTCGGGTAGGGGGTCCCGAACTGTGCGTCTAGGCGGATGGTAACAGGAGACAAGGGACACAATGTTTTTACCCAGGTTCGGGCCCTCTCGATGGAGGTAAAACCCTACTCCTGCTTGATTAATATTGATGATATGGGTAGTACAAGAGTAGATCTACCACGAGATCGGAGTGGCTAAACCCTAGAAGCTAGCCTATGGTATGATTGTTGTTCGTCCTACGGACTAAAACTCTCCGGTTTATACAGACACCGAAGAGGGCTAGGGTTACACAGAGTCGGTTACAATGGGAGGAGATCTTCATATTGTATCGCCAAGCTTGCCTTCCACGCCAAGGAAAGTCCCATCCGGACACGGGACGGAGTCTTCAATCTTGTATCTTCATAGTGCGGGAGTCCGGCCAAAGGCCTTAGTCCGGCCATCCGGACACCCCCTAATCCAGGACTCCCTCAATAGCCATCCATGAAACCAGTCATGAGCAGGTGCGCTTTGGCACGACCATCGTCATAGGGGTCGAGCCAAACTATTCCTTTGCATTTTCGACACGGACATAAAACCTCTGTCAGGTTATTTTCATTCATGTCCTGCACCACCAACTGCAACCACCTGTCCACCATCGTTCCACTGACCATCATGAACGTCCGCAAGGTAATAATAAAAAAAATTGATTATAAAAATGCGTGCATGCATCAAAGTCATACAAAAATTCGGCATGAACTTCCCTAAAAATAGGACATATATGGATCTAGAGTTTGCCCGGAATTCGCCGAAATGGAAATAAATCGACATTTCGGCAAAACATAGGCAACTCAAAAGCACAATTTGGCGTCAACTCATGCCACACACACAATTTCCACAAACATATCACACACACATAAACATATTTCCATTTTGCAAAAGCATGAAATTTTCATCACCTCTATCTCGAGATCGAGCACACGGTGGAGATGATGTTGTAGGGAGATCAAAAGTGCACAAAGCTCTTCTTGACAAAGATAGATCTAGTTAGGGGGCAAATAGTTCACTTAACTAAATCTTACATCTACCTAGCTACCTAATTTGGGAGGAGATAACTTCAACTAGTGGAGGGGAAGGAAAAAGAGAAAGGAGATGCATTAATGGAGGTGGTGTAGTTAGGTAGGAGTAATGAAGAGAGAGAAAGGTAGATAGAAGAGAGAGAGTAATGGGGGAGAAGTATTGAGGAAGAAGAAGAGTGAGAGTGGGAGCATGTGGGAGGTAGGGGAAAGGGAAGAGAGGAGGGGGAGGGGGAGGGACGGGTGGGGAAAAGGTGGTGGGTTGGTGCAGATTAGCAGTAGCGCGGGAGTTAAAACGCGCTGCTGCTAAGGAAGTAGCAGCAGCGCGCTTTGGGCAACGGCGCTACTGCTAACCGGGACCAAAAAGTGTGCCAATTTGAAATTTAGCAGCAGCGACCTTAGAAAAAGCGCGCTACTACTACATCCATAGCAGTAGCGCAGCTCGCGGCACCGCGCTGCTGCTAAATGGAGTTTGGTGGACACCGCCGGTCGATATTTGTAGCAGCGCGGTTTACACCGAGTGAGCTACTGCTAAAAACTTGTCAGTAGCGAGTTTCCCACACACGCGCTACTACTAATTAGCAGAAGCACTCCTTTTTGAGCCGCGCTGCTGCTAAGATTCTGTGTATAGGCTTTTTCCTAGTAGTGACTAGGCAAAGAGTTGCCGGCGGACAACCCACTGGAGACAGCGATCTCTAGGAAGCGAGCACCAACAAACGAATTGACCATGTTGGCAGGCCAACCCATGGAGACGAAGAACTCCAAGAAACAAGCACTGGCCAAAGAGTTGAGGACGTTGGCGGACGAACTCCTCAAAGAAAGTTGGAAGAACAGCAAGGGCCCCACCGTGCCTACGCCAGGAGCTCTGATTGCCACCTATGTGAGGCTCAAGACTCAGTTTGAGGAGATAGTCGCTGTTGAGAAGCAGCATTCCCCTGGCAAGGTGATGGCCCCCATCGAGGACGAGGAGATGGCCCCCGGAGGGATGAGATCCCCCGGTGAGCTGAACAAGGTAAAAAATAATGGCTTATTACCATAGTTGTGGTTTTTGATTATTTGCAATGTGCTTGCTTTATGATTATTTGCAATGTGCTTGCTAATATGTTAGTGTTGTGCAGGTGCCGGTGGTTGTCCTTGATGATTCCGATGTCGTGGCCCGTCCCGTTGGCATCGCCCCGGAGATCGATTCCAATGCCGCTGTCCATCCTGTGGACATCGCCCCAGAGATCGATTCCGATGTCGTGGTCAGTCCTGTGGACATCGCCCCAGAAATCGATTCCCATGCCGTTGTCCGTGCTGTGGTCATTGCCCGAGAGATCGATGACAAGAAATAGTTGGTCGCGCTAATCCTTCAGGGTAGTTTGCATTGCCCTGTGTTTAATTACCAGAACGATGCGTGTTATCAAACCATCTTAGGGCTATGCACTGTCTTGTGTGGGCGGATCTTGCTACTTTTGTTTGATAGTGAATCATGCAATGAATCATGCGAACCCTCTCCGAGTTATGGAAACAGATGTATCCTCACCAGCTTTTGATGTAATATATGGCATGCTTAGATGTAAGTTTGAACTGTTTATCATATCAGCAGGGCTTGTTTGATGATTCTTGGTGTTAGTAGGCTAGCTACTGTGCGAGCTATAGTACTTGCAAAACACTCACCGAAGAGAAACGTTGGGGCTGATGAGCTTGTGGTACACTTATACTTATCCCTCGTCGATCGACCAATAGCCCTAGCTCCTAAAATTTTAGGCTTAGTGATTGATCAGACAATAGTCGACATACATTCAGGCCTCATTTGGTTCATAGGGTAGGAAAATCGTAGCAAAAGTACAGAGAACGTGCAACACAAAATCATAGCAGTGTAGAGACGTACTCCCTCTGTTCCAAAATAGATGACCTAGGCAGGCTAGTTTGGCCTAGTGGGTTTCAGTGATATGACGTGGTACAGTGCCATCCAGTTTTCGCGTGTGGTAGCAGTATTGCGGGTACAGTAAGTTTTCTTGAAGAAGCGGAATTCAACGAAGTCATGATGGTTCCTTCGTCCGAACAACTTACAGTGGGAAAGGTTGGGCCTGCGATACGACCGGGGTAGACCAGGATAATTTTGTTCATGGCAGGTGGACCAGGATGGTCGACGTCCCACATGTCGGTGAATGAAAGCATTCTTTCTGTTATAGATGATGAGCAACAAGTATTCATTGTTTATTTTTGATGAAAGCTATTGTCTCCACTGTTACTCCTTGACTTTGTCAATGCCTCTCTCTCCTCCACATAAGCGGGGACTACTTGTTATGCATGCAGCGGGCAGCTGGCGTCTTGAGGGGCCAGGGCGGTGAGAGCGGGCTTCGGAAGCGGTCCGGATTCCAGCATGGCCCACCTCACATTATCCCCATATATTTCTTGGAGTCCGTTCGCGGTGGGCGGGCGATCTCTTCTCCCTCCCCCGTTTCTCTCTTCTCAGCCGATGCCCGCCGAGCGATTAGATTTCGGCTATCAACGGTTTATTCAATTACGGTCCCACATGTCAGTGAAATTGCAAGTCAACGCGTGTCCCCTCTGGTGAGCGGCGTGCGAGCCGGACTGTCGGGGTTGCGACGCGTACGAGTCATAAGTGTGCCGCCTTTTCACGCGATCGATCGATAGAAATCCAGAACAAAATGACGAGGGTGGTGCTTTCCCGCTCACTAGGCGGGCTAGTTCGAGTGATATGACGTGCTACAGTGCCATCCACTTACTCCATTTTTATGTAAGCAATAGTTTACACTCTTACGGGGAGGAGTGCGAAACACCGCGGATCTGATTTTTATCGAGGGATAACTGTTCCCTGCCAAATAATGGAGGATTCGGCTCAAAAAAATAATGGAAGATTGTTAGCGATTATAGCATGATAGTTAGGGCATCTCTAGCGTTGGCCCACAAATTTACACCAGCATCTGTCCAAGGACACTGATGGATGCCACCCAATGCTGCCCGCATACCTTTCGACAACTATATGAACTAACCAGACGAAATTTGTGTAAACAAAGCAAATTTCAAATTAACCGGATGAAATTAACCGGACGAAATTCATTACATTTTGAAAACTTTTCCTACAAACTGGACGAAATTCATTACATATTTTGCACAAACCGTACTAAACCTATTGTAAACCTAATCTAAACGATCGCCGGCGCCCGACCACCATGTCCGGCCATGAACCGGAGAAAGCCGGCCATTGCCTTTGCCTCCTCCTCATCCACCTCGATAACCTCCTCCTCCGGCCGGAGCACAAGGTTATGAAGATTTCCGCCTCCACGTCGCCGTCAAGCGGCTAATAAGCCGCCGATGTTTTACCCCACCAAGCTTGGCGTCGACTGAGTGGAGTAGCGGTGGCCTTCCCGGGACCAGAGCGGCGGCGACCTACCGTGTACTACTCTTCCTCTCTGTCGGCTGTGCCTGCGCACGCGTGCCGGCTTTAAGGTCGCGGCGGCGGAGGGCGGCCCGGGAGGTGCCAGCGATCTCCTTCGTTTGCTCCTGCGACAGTACGTCGAAGAGAGCTTTGGAGCGCGCCTAGAGCGGAGCTGCCGATGTCCCTCGTCTGCTCCTGCGACAGTACGTCCAAGAGAGCTTCGGAGCGCCAGGAGGCCATGGTTGAAGTGGTGTCGACAGAAGGAAAGGACCGGAGGAGAATAAGTGTGGGTCTTTGGCTATGGCTGGGAGCTGGGGCTCAAGTTAATATAGCGGGCGAATCGCAATGAGCCGTGGCAAACGGATGGACAACTGGCGCCGAAGTAGGTTCGTCGGGCGTGAATGCGAATGCTACTTCAGTGACTTAACTGCAGATGCGTTTGGGTTATTGACATGTGGGCCCAATGGGCGTCTGGCCCGCATGTCAGTGACACACCAGTTGCACGTGCAGTTAAGTCCGGTGAATGCGGCATTGACATTCTGGAGAGACGGTGACCGTTTCAGGCGGGAAGCATGCGCTAGAGATGGAAGGGGTTTCGGTGTGCAGTGGCACTAAGATCGGTCGCTCGCGATAGTACATACTCCGTACCATACTACCATAGTACCCTCTCTAGCTTAGGCTGTTTTATAGATTGTTGTTGTGATGGACGATATACATGAGCAAGGCGGTCCAAGTATGACCGTTGGTGTTGAGCCAGGTGAATACATGCTCGGCGTTCACGTAGGCCTCCATCAAACGTCTAAACAGTAATGTCAGGCACCGCCGGGGCCCGCAGGTGATGGGCTCGCCGTTTGCATTGCGCCATGAGCAGGACTTTGATTTAGAGGGCGACGTGCATGCATTAGCATGCTTTGACAGCGTGAGCGTGAGTGTCTGACGCTAAGTATTTCATTTTCATTTGGCTGAAGAGGGTGCGTTGCAGCAATGAGTCTGTGGTTTGATTCCCCACATACGCATAATTTTGGTTTTTACAGTATTTCTTTCTCCATTCACAGGTAGGCCCACGTAGATAGATAAAGAGCACGAGCTGATGAGGCGCATGCGGACTGTTTGACTGGTCAACCATACAAATACGGAGCTATACGCTGAGCTAGCGACCGTATAATCACCATATCTCGTATACAATGATCAAAGTGAGCTATCAAGACAAGTTCGATAACCGCCAATGCATTTTACTCGGTAATAAATGACCAGGATTGAAGGGGAATCCTAATTTGCTTCGTCTTCTGTCCTTGAGCTCCTGAAAAACCAGTGCACTATACTGTTGTCCGGCCACTCCACCCCAGAGCTCTCACCTAGCGTCGTTCATGCCACCGCGCAGCACACTAACTGGTAAGGCAGCGATGGCATCCTACCGCGCTGAGTTCCTCGCCGCCCACGAACACACACAAAATGGTAGGGAAGCGATGGCATCCCGCCTTGCCGAGTTCATCGCCTCTCGCGACCTCACAACTATGTGGGAGGAATTTGAAGATGCCAAGGCCGAATGGGCGGTATAGCAAGAGGCGGCCAAAGCCGCATAGAGGGAGCGGAATAGTTAGAAAGCACTCAAGAAAAGAGAGGCCCGCCGCCGCAAGAAAGAAAAGGACGCACGCGCTGCTGCGGAGAGGTCGCCGGAGATCCAAGCACGGTGGGGTGTCGCCAACAAAACCGGGAAGGAGAACGACGGCGTCTGGCCAGCATGTGAGAAGTAGTAGTACTAGTAGTTAGTGTGTGTGTCTGTGTCTGAGTACGAGCATGTACCAGTACTACTAGTTACTAGTGTAATTTTTAGAGCAAATTACCAGTACATTAGCCTAGACTAAATGGAAATATTCCTATCCTATGCATCAAATGACATCTCTTTCTCTATAGGAATTGAGATGCATGTCATCTCACTTCCTATGATTTTCATATTCCTACACTATGAACGAAAGGAGGCCTCTGTTGGAGTAAATACTGTAGCTAGCAGTACTGCTGGTATAGTAGTTTTCTTCAAGAAGCAGAATTCAATGAAGTCATGATGGTTCCTTTGTCCGAGCAACTTCAAAGTGGGAAGTGGGCCTGTGATTTGACAGCTCATTATTCATTGTTATTGCGACGCGACGACCTGGGTGACTCTCCCTTGGAGTTCTGCATGCATGGCAAGTGGACCAGGATGGTCGACGTCCCACATGTATTCTTTCTGATATCGAGGAGCAAGGAAACCGCGTGGTATAGTATCACTGCTGATTGGTTCGCAAAAAAATAGTATCACTGCCTTTATAGTTATTCTTATTTCTGATGAATGCTAGCGTTTCAACTCTTACGACGAAGGGTGCCAAACACGGCACGTGCTGGATGTCCCACACATCAGCGAAAGGAGTGGGACATGAACATCGTGGTAGAGCCCAGTGTAAAAAAGCAGTGTGGTAGAGCGTCTCCGCTTCTTCAACTTCTGGGTCGGAGACCACACGTAGTAGTACTTAGTGGTATGAATGATACAAAGTGCGACCTGGAGAGAAAGACACGTCTAGTTGGAAGGTCTCGGGACATACATGTAAACAAATATAAAAGTTAATATGTGCCTCCAAATAATATAGTAGTAGAGTACTTAGGCATGTACTCCATAACATCACCGTGCATTGCACGTACAACATTTAGTGGTAGTACGTAGTAAGAGACAAATGCCGCCCAAGAGTTCCCTTCTCGACCTACTTTTGGGTGTTTGGAAAAGTGTATGGAGGGTGCATGAGTCCACACTAGATATCACAAATACACTAGAAGCATGCATGAAGAGAGCATGCATGTAGAGGGGTGTTGAGTTGAGCATGCATGAAGAGGGAACAACTATGCTGAGACGAGAACGCAACCAAACACACCCTGTATGCCACGCATGTTCATACCATTTGTGCCTTTCTACTTCACTTACTGTGCTACATTACTCAGGTTCGTACGTCTACTCCTGGGTACATGTCCGTCTCGTAGTTGCAGTGCCACGTGTTCTTCATATAGATGGAACGATCGTTGCATAACACGTGCGCCTTGATGCTAGATGTCTCGCGTGTTGGCAAAAGGATGAACAAAGCTCACGTAAAAAAAATAGAGTGGAAGAACATAGATTCCGGACGACCGAGAAGGAGCAAGGAACCTCGTGGTGGAGCGTCTGCACTCATAATATTTAATATTATTCAGCGGTATAAAATTAACCAATCATCTCCACAGTGGACTAGAAGAGTACGAAACATGGCAGCCCAGTGTAGTTACATCATACTAGTACATGGCTAACCCACGCTATAACCATATTTCTTGGCTTTCGTGCGACACCTATCTCTAGTCATCCAATAGCCTGTATCGCTTCTCCCTCCTCGTCTCTATCAAAGTGCGGCGGGCTGGCGTTTCTGCCGTCTATTGAGGTCGGTTAACTATCACATGTTAGCGACATGCCAAGAGCATTCTAAAAAAAATCCTTTCACATTCCGTTTTCAAAAAGAAAAAAAATCCTTTCACGTATGAATTTGCCTGTATGCTTTGAACAACTTGCATGTCCTATACTGCTCCTGTTTGATACTCTAACTTAGCTAGAGGTTAGACTAACTCATGACTAACCCTGAACTAACTGGAGCCAAAGAGGTGTTTGGGTGACAGGGTTAGGTTGACAATAAATGCACTTCATGGAGAGATAAAAGTGATTTTTCAGTGGTCACAATGAGAACTATCTCCAGTTAGCACCTCTTGGGTGGGATAGTTTTTTTTGGTGGGTTCGGTGCAAATTGCTCCAATTTAAACCCTCATGCTTGGATACTTTAGGGCTATTTGAGCCCCAACTAGCTCAAACTAACTCTAACCCGTGGATCCAAACAGTGCCTACGGCCAGTCTCGACGCGGAGCAGTCGCGTGCACCGGGAAGCGGCCCTCTCTTGGCTGTCGCGCCACTTCAAAGCCGGCACCAGTGAGAGGTCGCCTCCTCTCTGGCCGGGCATTAATGTGGCACTGACGCTCCAGGGCGATGCTGACCGTTTCACGCGGGAAATGTGCGCTGGCAAGGGAGTAGGTTTTGAACCGTTTCAGGTGTAGTAGTAATGGTAGTTTGCAAAACTACTCAATTATTGCACTCAGTTTCCTAAGAAATTGTGGTAAAAAATGTTACTCCACAGCCCGCTTCCCTTCTCCTTCCTGCTCATGATTTACGTGGCCATGTTAACATGGTTGTGTCAAAAAAATGTCACTTCCTGCTCGTGATTTGCGTTATATAATTACAAGCAAGATTCTCGTGCATTGCACGGAACATCAATATGCATTTTTTTACAAAACACCTATTGTGAATGACCCATGCAGGAGTAATCCCATGTGTAAAAACTAATGATATCTCGAGAATTTTATCGGAAAACTGGTATCTCGAGAATGTCATCAAAAAAATGAAAGATGAGAGATAAGACGAGGAGGAGTGGAGCGTGGTGGTGACTGGTGGTCGGAATGGGCGAAGGCATGGGGATGGACGGCGTCGGCAGGCGACAGCGGCCACCATGCATGCTAGATTGTTCCAGAGACTTATTCCTTTTTAATTGCTGAGCAATGAGGTTGCGGGAGATAATGATGTGGAGAGAGGTGCGGGTATCTTTTGTAAAATTATCATAGTTTACTTCCTATCCATCAGATATAGATCATACGGTCTGTATTACAAGATGGCAGGCACACCATCATCGCCAACTCGTTTTTTATAAGGGTACAGATGATAAGTTTGCTGACTACTAAAGTAAAGTGGAATCTGTCCATGTTATGCAAGTAAAAAAAGGTGATTGTTTATCATACGAGTAAGGTTGGATGAAGGGTGGTAGGAACAAATGCTCCGCCTAGAGCATGTGTGTGTGAGATGGAGTCTTAGTGTGTGTGTGGTGTGTGTACATGTGTGTGTGTGTGTGTGTGTGA
>NC_057804.1:191963817-192004475 GCF_018294505.1 Triticum aestivum
CAAAAGAGGAGAACGATTTGATGTGGCGTTAAGATTGAGGGTAATTAACTACGTATGGAGACATAGAGACCTTGAACGTGCATGTGTGAGAGGTATACATGTATACGTGGGATGTGTGTGTGTGTGTGTGCGTGCGTATGATCGAGATAAAAGAAAGAAGACATAAGTCCTAAGATCAACGACATGGGAGAGACGGATCGGTATGACAATATGCATGCATGTGAGAATGCAGGGAAGAAGGCCCGACAATTGAGCATGTGTTTTTGTCTTAAGAGATAGTGGCGTGGGCTGGAGCATGCATCTATGGCGAGCAGAGGGGGTGAGGCGCAACGATTGTGCAAAAGAGATCAACCTATAAATGCATATGTATGGATAGACATATATAGTGTGGGTGATGGGAAGCAAGACTCCGTGCAAGAAAGAAATGTTGACGGAGAAACTACAGATAGATACAGAGATGGAGATGCTAGCTAGAGAGACATCCATTAGTTTGGGTGTCGGAGATGACCGTCGGGTGGTTCAAAGGGTGAAGTTATATATGTGTGTGAGAGGGCACTTGACTGCATGTAGAGAGAAACATATGTAGTGTGCATGATAGGAATCAAGAGTGAGGGCGAGAAAGAAGGTTGATGGAGAAACAGATAAATAGAAAGATAAAGGTGCTAGCTAGTGTGCGCTAGAGATAGGAGTCGAGTGGATCAGAAGGCTGGGTTATGTGTGTGGGTGTGAGAGAGATAGAGAGAGGGTGCATGTGAGTCACATACAAACAGATATCAGAGAGAAATGAGATCCATAGAGACGGAGTTTTGTGTCTGCGAGAGAGAAAGATATTTCACAACGAGAGTGATAGCTAGAGAGACATATGAGGGAACGCAAGATATCTCTAGGGAGAGAGGGTGTGTTTGAGCGACATACAAGAGAACAATGGAGAAATATGAGACCCTGGGAGACAGAGTTTGTGTTTGTGTGTGAGAAAGAGATATTGAAGAGGAAGAGTCGTAGGTTCTCATATCTAAGGAGCGAAAGACATCTTTGTATGAGGGGTGTGCGAGTGGCACACATGGGAATAGTTGAGAGAAATGAGACCCCGGGAGACAAAGTTTTGTGTTTGTGTGAGAGAAAGAGATTCCACATGGAGAATCATAGCTAGAGACACATAGCAGGGAGCGAGATATACTTAAAGAGAGATAGAGTGATGAAGGTCGAGGGAGAGAGTACCGTCAGTGTGTTACGAAGATAAAAGATCATTGTCGACATACAGGTAGCACAAGAGATGCCTGAAAGACGATGAACACGTATAGGTCCAGAGAGACAATCCTATATAAGCATGAGTGATAGCTATATGAGACGAATATCTGGATCAAAGGGGATTCAAATATTTAAACTGGAGATCACAACATCGATAATATCATAATGCAAATTGTTGTATCAAACATGCATATTCATTTGAATTTGGGCACACGTGTAATGTTATATAGTTTATCAATATTGGTGATCCATAGATTCTTCAATTACAAACAATGCATGGTTTATATGCAATTAATGTCTAAACGGGATTACACTATATGTTGCATGTGTGAAACACATTATACATGTTTGAGAAGTTAAAAAAACCCGCATGAAACACACATTAATTTGAGACAGTTAGCGAGGAATGCATACATTGGATTTTGACATAAAGTGGTTTCAAATATTTGAAAACCCAAATTGATGGATACAACCTTATGAATCTGAGATCATGCCATTTGTAAACCATATTTATGTATAAATGGTGTTGTGCTTTTGAAAGTATATATAAAAAATGATGTATATAGAATGTAATTCCAATTGAAAATGGATCCCGCCCGAAAAAAATAGTAGAATACAAACGGGATTCAAATTGAGTTGGCACGGTAAACGTGCACTGTGCAAAATTTGAACGAAGCGGGGAAAGTCGCAGTAACCACCCGAAACCAAAATCTGCGAGATGGAAATCACTACTGCCTATCCCTGCCATGCAAAGCCTATCTGCTGGATTTCTATAGGTTTCAATAGGGGTTGGTTTGTAATTTCACCCAAACGTGACATAACCGCCTCTCACCCGGATTCATACACGGTGGGCGCCAAAACACAGTGTGCCCTCGGCCGAAATAGACTCCCTCCCCAATTCATATTCATACATGGTAGGCGCCAAAAACAAACTCTCGTCGGCAAATATTCGGTGTATGCGAGATTACCGTCCTATCCCCAACCGACTAATGTTGCTGTGATGTAGTAGAAATTTGAAACGGGGGCTAAGTTTGTAAATTTCCTCGCATTTGAGACAAGCGCGCCCTGAATACATGGTTCCACCCCTTCCTCTCTACCTCCCTTTTCCCCATTCGTACTCCGTGGGCGCCAAAACACCCTCTCCACCCCACCCTCCTCCGTCCGCCGCCGTCCGGCACCCAATCCACCACCGTCCTCCTCCACCATGCCAGAGCTGATACCCCGATGCCGCCGTCCATTACAAGAGATCGACCTCTCTCATCCACGCCTTCGGACTGGGATCCTTGCATCCCGTCCTCTTGCTTCATCCCCGCTGTCATCCACCTTGCCATCGCCGCTCCTACAACCATCTCGTCCACCGCGCCTCGCCGCCACCGTCTACCCTCCTAGATCTGCTTCCACGCTGCTGACAGCCATCGCTACCACAGCACCGTCAAATTCTCACCAGATGCGTACACGGCACCGCACCAGAGGCGGTACTCTTTCGTATCTGCTCAACTTATTTATCGCAGCAAGAAAATAGATCGCCACTGCGTTACTCTGATTTCTTGTCTTGGTTGCGAAGTTGCCTTTGTCCGGCTTGCACCTTCAGATCCGCCATGGCAGGCTCAACACTATACTCCCAATGCTTATGGTTTTCCCCTTTTATATTCCACACTAGTTAAATCACAGTAGACTAAATTCCAAAATTGGGCCAGTCGATTTTTCAGAGCTCGCCGGTGCGATCAAAGGGGCTCGGGTGGTTGTGGGGCCTCGCCGAACAAAGAAAACTCGACGCGGGTGGGAGGTGGGGTGGTGGAGGAACACAGGCGGTGGGGGTCGGTGGTCCGGCCGGTGGCCCGTGCGGTGTTCTGTATGGGAAGAATCAGAGACGAGGAAGAAGAAGGGTTAGGAGACGTAGGATCTTCATCCAACCGCCTGGAATGGTCGAGAGACAGCTGGGAGTTGCATTATTAATGCGCTCAGGTTCATCATGTGTGGGCACTGCGCAACCAACATTTTATTATCCAAAATCTGCTTGCTCTTCTTTACCATGTTCGATAGTGCTGGCCTGTACATGATCGATAGGCTTTCAATTACTAGCGGCAATACAACAACGTATTTTCAAGCCAGTTCCACTTTCCTGATTTATATATTGTGGTTATGGTGTACCCCTGTTATGTACACTATGATCTGCCTAGTGGTTGTGTGCTCTTGTTATCATGGTTTGGCAATAAGCTCTCTATACAGTATATTATTAACCTATCATCTACCAGCTATCCTTACTTCTGGAGCCTATTTTTTTGTGTACTTGTGCCAGATTATATAAATGAACGCACGATATTACAGCACACATGAGCTCTCTCATCAGAATCCAGTGATAGCACATAAGTGTTTACAGGGGCGCCCCTATATTAGAATATCATCTGCATTACTAAGATAATCTCACAACTATTTATGTTTTCATGGTTCTCAGATATTATACGCAATTACAGTGAATATCAGAATCCGCACATCATAAGAATATTGTCGAACACTGAAATGACTTACAAAATTGGCACCAAGGCATTGAGTGCCATTCTGGAAGCAATGAAACTCGTACACTCCCCACCCGTTGATTCTTGTCCAGAATATCATCCTAATGACTATTCTAACCTCGAGGAGTCAAAGGCAGATGGCCTGTCCTGTTCACCCATCAAGGTGCCTGTTCTAATTTGGCAAGGTTTTATTGATTGCGCATATCTTGCATATGTTGTCTTGCATTTCTTCTACTTCGTTGCACCACCATCTGCTTAGTTTACTCATCATATAACTCGAGATGCCATGCCCATCCATTATCAATACATATTCCATCTGTCGTCATACCATGTTTTTCCACTCAAATGTTGTTCTTGTGCATCAGACATCATAAAGGAAGAGGGTGATTGCTGAACCTGAAGGAGCACCAGCAAAGTCCTTGAAAAACGTGGTGGTGCCAGAGAAATCAGACAGCGCCCCACTTATATTGGTTGTACAACCAGTGACACAAAACATAGGACCGACTCCAGCAGACTGTACCCATACTTCACTGGCCAAACCACTAGCCCCACCACACAGGACCTGCACTCCAGCAAAAGGTATACCGATTTCATTTGCCATAGCACCAGCTGTCGTGGAATTGTCACGTCAGATGTCCTCATGAAAGCACTTAGTTGTGGAGCCATCACAACTAGGAAGCTTGAAGGGGTTAAACGGGACAAAGGACACGAGAGGGTTTATACTAGTTCGGCCCCTTACGGTGAAGGTAAGGCCTAAGTCTAGTTGGGTTGGTATTGATGTTTCGATGACCAGGGAGCGAGATATGCTATGCCTGGCTCTCGATGAGTTGTTTCTTGCCCTAAGCCGCCAGTGGGTCGTCCCCTTATATACACGGGTCGACGCCCTGCGGCTTACAGAGTCCCGGCCGGCTCATAAACAATGTCCGGCTCGGTGACTACTTAAGTCTACCTTATGATACAAGTAATATTATTACAGCGGGTTACTACAACGGGCCTTAAGTCGCCTGCGGGCCTTAAGCTCTCTATGAACCGCCATCTTCATACTTTGTCTTGGGCTTCTCTCTGGTGAGTCCTCTTTGCGTAACCCGGCCCCTCCTAGGCGGCTTACACAAATAGTTATATCCTCAACATTAGGCCCCAGATTGATTTGAACCGGTTCATGTCAATCTTAAAATGCTCTATGAACCGCCCAGCCGTCTTTATCTTGTGCGAAGGATTTTAACCCGCCGTGATGTCATCATCTAACTCCGGATTAAATCTCTATGAAATCATCTTCATTAAAGCTTCATTTTTTATAACATCACATCTTCAACGGATCTTTGTCTTTATTGACCATCTTGAGAATCGAGGCGCCAGAGCTGCTGGATAATGAATGTCATCGCCTCGTTTTTCGCGCCCGCTCGGTCAGTCTTCCCTTATAAATAGAGCGACCTAGGTCTTCCCCAGTCGTCCTCTTCCTCTTGCCTCCTCCTGTGCTCTGCCACTGCCACCGCTGAACCCCTCGTCTTCACCGACTCAGGCCGCTGCATTGACCTGACTCCGACCAGAGATCGACGGTGAACTCCCGCGGCGCATCTGCATCTGTGAGCTCTTCTCATTCCCTTTCTCAGATCTACGTTGGGTTCTTGCCGAGTTCGTCGGTGTTCATCACTGCCCGACGCAAACCTTCTCTAGTTCTTTCCTCCAACGCCCTGTTTAGACCGTAGAAACTACATAGAACTGCTGTGGTGCTTATTTGTATTGATCTCGCAGAGGAATAGATCTCATTTCCCTTGTGTAGAACCCCTTTTCAAGTATACGAGCTTCTCTGCTTTGCTCTTAGGTCTAGGAAAATTTCTTTCTAGGGCAATATTTTGATCCAAAGTAATAACTGTCCTCTGTGAAACTTGTCTTCATCACCCGGAAAACCTCCTCTGGTAAATGTCCTGAAATACAACTGTCGAGGTATCCGGCTTAAATAAATGATACAGAACCTTGACTGCTCTTCATGACCCGGAAATTTCTTGAATTGCACTTGATACTTGTAGCGGCTTAAATATTGTTGCACAGTCACCCTTATATCATTAGGCCCCTCATTAAGCTGCCACTTTTAATCAAGAGTTTCCTCCCGGGTTAAAATTGAACCAGATCTTCTTGTTTTCCATAGGCTAATTGCTGTGATGGCTCCTAAGGCTACCAAGGCCCCTGTAACTTGCAATTGGGTTCCATCCACAGTGACAAATAGCAAACTAGCTGAATTTGTAAAGTCTAGGCATCTACCAAAAAAGGACGTCATGTCGTACCGTGCCCCTGACCCGTCTGAAGAAAAGCCTTACCCCAAAGCAGGCGAAGTAATAATTTTTACGGATAATATGAGTCGCGGATTTGCTCCTCCCGGCTCAAAATTCTTCAAAGAGGTTTTAAATTTCTTTCACCTTAAACCTCAAGACATCGGACCCAATTCCGTGTCAAATATCTGCAATTTTCAAGTCTTCTGCGAGGTGTACCTGGGAGAGGAGCCAAGTCTGCTTTTGTTCAGGGAACTTTTTTATATGAACCGGCAAAATGAACGTGCCAACGGGCCCAGTCTTGAGCTTGGCGGCATCTCAATCCAGCGACGGAGAGACTGTCTATGCTGAGCTGCCGAGTCACCCCAAATCTTGGAATCAGACATGGTTCTATTGTAAAGACACTTCTCCGGCTAATGAAAAACCTCTGCCCGACTTTCACGCCCTGCTTCTTGAGTCCAACCATCCGCTACCAGACAAGCTGACAACTCTTGAACTCGTGCCTCTCAATTCCACCATCAAGAAAATAAAAGCTCTGTTGGGGAATGGTTTAAACGACATTGATCTGGTCCGGGTCTGGGTCACCTGGCGTATACTTCCATTAAGCCACCATCCCGGCTTAATGTGTAATTATACTGGAGAAAAGAATGATCCGCTACGCCATAGCTTTGACGACTTACCAGATGATGTGGTGAATGCTACAACCCAGTCACTGCTGAAGGAAGGCACTGTGATGAGCAACGCCTTCGGCTTACTTCCATTTTGCAAAAATAACCCGGCCCCTGCGGTAAGTTATCAGTCATAACAAAGGTTTACGAATATATTATACCTTTCTTGATATTCATAATTCTTTAACTTTTTCCACAGGCCGGTGATGACTTCTGGAAGGTCAAATATGACCATGAAGCTGCCAAACAGGCCAGGACAACCAAGAAAACTGAAAGGAAAGCCGCTAAGGTAGGAACCTCAAAGAAAAAGAAACCCAGCACCTCCGACTTGTTCAAATTGGATGATACTTCTTCGGATGATGAAGAGGTAATTCTTTAATTTTCTTAACTCCCCTGTTTCTATTTTACTGACATTCTATCCTTTCAGGAGGATACTGGGAACAATCAAGCAGTTGAAGAAGAGGTAACTATAATCTCTTCCGACTCAAAGCCTTTGCCAAGCCAAAAAATCCGCAGGGTGACCCGAAAAGTAAGATTTTCACATCTTCTAGCTTACCAAGATCCTCAATTTCTTTTGAAGCAACAATAGCTTGAGAACCGGAGGCAAACTCGGGCCACTCAAGACGCCGAACTCTCCTCCGGCTTACCTGATGTAACCAGGAAGCGTCGAACCGAGGTTTCTTCTTATTTACATTCTGCTTTTCCTTTGGCGGGTCTAATTCTCCCACCTCTTAATTCATCTGACTCCAATTATCAGGATGCTTCTCCGTCTTTCGACGATTCGATGCAATCAAACATTCCAGTTTTTAAAATAGCTCCCGGGTAATGCAACCTTTCTTACTTTAAGTTTTTCCATACTTATGCATTGATACTCATCCTTCCACTTTGATTGACAGTCTTCAAGTGAAGCCCAACAAGAGGGCAAAGAAGAATAAGCCGTCCCAAGACCCGGTGGTCCCTGAATCAGCAATTGATTCATCCGTTCCTGACAGCTCCACTCATCAGCCACCACTTGAGCCGGCTCTTGATATTCCAGTATCAACCTCTGACCCGCCTACAGAAGATGTTGTCCACCATTCTGATAACCCGGAAATCCATAGCCCGGTCAAGACAACTGATCCAGAAGTTGTGTTTATGAAAAACCAATATGTTGAACCGGGCCAGCCTACTGTTCTTGCTCAGTGCACTGCCAAGGAGGAATTTGCCCAACGTCGGAAAGCTAAACAAGATATCACTGACTATGCTCACCTAAGCATTGGTGATAGAGTCTCGGGGTACCTGAACCAAGTACACAACAGCCGTGACCTGGAAATTGACATGGTGTAGCAAATACAGCATAAATCTGAGGTATAACTTTAACTTTTCCTGAACCTTACTTACTGTACCAGCCCCCAAGTCTATCGCTTATGAATGAATATGCTGTAGACTTAGAAATCTGCTGTTACTTGTTAACTTATCTGGCTTAAAAAGAATTTATTTAACCCGGTACAACATTAGGCCTTTAAATTTGCAATACACATTAGTCCCCAAGTGTCAAGTATCCTTACTTGTAAGGTGCTTGAGACTTAACATGTTTCACCCGGCAAGATAAAGTGAAAATTTCTTTCAGCATACATTAGCCCCCAAGTGCCAAGTATCTTTACTTGTAAAGTGCTTGGGACTTGAATGTTACCTTATAATCCTTATCAGAACCTGGTGTCAATGCAGGTTACCATAAGTCAATTTGAATCGGAGATTGCTGACCTGAAGAGCCAGCTGAAGCTTCAAGAACTTGAAACTCAAAAAGCAAACTCCAAGTTTGAATTCAGCATCTCTGAACAAGAGAAATTGAAGAAAAATTTTGAGTCAGAGAAAAAAGCTTGGGTTGATGAAAGGATTTATTAGCGGCCCGGGCCGAAACGGCAGAAGCAGCACTTGCAGAAGCAACAACCGAACTGTCGGACTTAAACCGGCAGATATCCCAAATGGTCTCAGCCATCTTCGGTAAGTCACTCTAAGCCTTTAAACATTGTAATCATCCAGAATTTTAGTGTGACGAGTATCTCCGGCTTATTGTTATGCTTGTGACCATACAGGCCCCAGGAGTACCAACCTCAAGCAAAACATGCTGACCAAGCTCAAGGCGGTTTACACCCTTGTGGAGCAGCTGTACTCTGGGTCAGAACATGCTTTAGCCGTTGTAGCTTTATCAACTCCACATCCCCGCCTTCTGCAAGATGTACTGAAGAGCCTCGCGTTTCTTCCTCAACAGATCCAAGATTTAAGGCGGGCGTCCTCAAGAGCCGGAGCCATAGCCGCATTGAGTCGGGCCAAAGCATGGCTCCCAGAACTAGACCCGGCCGACCTTGCCCTTGGATACCCAAGTCTGAAGGAAGAAGGCACTGCCTTTGATGACCATGACTTCAACGCCTGTGTCAAAGCCATACGCCCCGTGGCAACCCTTATCGGAAACGACCCAAATCTTAGCAAGTATGCACCTGCTTATGACAGTGAAAACTGAAGAATCCCAAACGCTCCATATGATCAAATCAGTCTGATCCCTCCAATTCGTAAGCATACTTTTGCTCCTGAAGTAGATCCCGCAAGTTTAATAGATGACGAAGCTGAGTTTGAAGCTTTGAGCGGCATTGATTGGGCCTCGTAAACTTTCCAGGACAAAACAACCGACGGAGAAGCGGAGAAAGATAACTCGGAGCCCTCAAGCCCGCCGAAGGAGTAAATCGCCAAGTGTTTGGCCAAAATACAATGCTTCATCTATTCAGACTCGGGGAGTCTTGTAATAGGGTAGAAATAACTTCTTAATGCTCATTATGCCTTCGTGCATGTTTTTATCACTTAACACTTTTCGTAAGCCGCCATGGCTGTATATTTCCGGCTTTGATTTCCTCGGCATGTGTAAATTTTGCTTGCCTTATTCTGCAATCCTTGAATGATCTTCCCGGCTCATATAATGTTCACCCGGTACTTACTAACCTGGGGTGACAAATATTAAACTGGCAAAACAAAAAACACCTTAAAATGTTTTCCACAAGGTATGAAAATACTTTTATAGGCTTCTGATTCGGATACGATCAGTAAACCGTTCCAAAGGGGTTAAGCTAAGATTCGGATACGATCATATAGCCCCAAGTGGCTTTGGCGATGCCGATCAAGTGGGTATCGACAACTATGTTCTCTTTGGTTCGAATACGACCTATGTTTGAACAGAAAGCCCCCAAGTGACCAAAGAGTTGTTTAATGACACTGATTCGAATATGATCCATGTCAGACCCAAAGGGGTTAAGCTATGATTCAAATATGATCAAGAAGCCCCCAAGTGGGTTTGGCAGTGTGCCGATCAAAGTGGGTATCGACAGCTATGTTCTCCTTGGTTCGAATACGACCTATGTTTGAACAAGAAGCCCCCAAGTGATCATGGCTAGATTCAGATATGATCATAAGCCGGACCAAAGTAAAGCCGGATTCAGATATGATCCGGTTTCTATTGGTAGTTTCCACCACCTGTCAAAAGGACATATATACTCTTTTTTTAAAGGGTGAAAAAGGGCAAAAGTTCTGCTTTATTACTTTATATAATATGTACATTGTCAAAAAACATATGTATCATAAGAGCCGGTGGCTCAAGCATAGTAAAACCAAAGATAGGTTATATCCCATGGCCGAATATCATTTAGAAAAGCCGCCTAGACTCCATAAACTATGAAGAAAGGTGTATAACCCGCCGGATCGAGGCCACTTACCCTTACGCCTCCGATTGTTACCTTGTTTATTAACATCGGCCACAAGTTCCAGGTTGTCATCCGCTTTACGCTTATTGCTATTTTGATTCTCCGGGCTGCGCTGTTGACCCTTTCTACTGTCATTCCGTTTTCCCTTCCCTGTCTTTTCACCGTCAGACTCGGGATCCTTGGTACTATCAGAATCAGCATATTTGACCAGAGCCGCCATCAGCGTACCCATATCCTTGCAGTCACGTTAAAGGCGCCCCAACTTCTGCCTTAGCGGCTTGAAGCTGCAATTCTTTTCCAATATAAGGGCAGCAGAGCCGGCATCCATCTTATTAGATGAATGAACTATCTCCTTGACCCGGCGTACCCAATGGGTGGCAGATTCACCTTCCTCCTGCTTACAATTTGTTAAGTCCACGACTTTCATAGATTGCTTACAGGTGTCTTTGAAGTTCCGGATGAAACGGGCCCTTAGCTCTTCCTATGAACCAATGGAATCGGGTGGTAAACCTTTAAACCAAGACCAGGTCGTTCCATCTAACATCATGGTAAAATATTTAGCTATTACCGCGTCACTAACCTCCAACAGTTCCATGGCCATCTCATAACTCTCGATCCATGCTTCAGGCTGTAAGTCGGCCGTGTAATTTGGCACCTTTCAGGGTCCCTTGAAATCTTTGGGCAGGCGCACATTGCGCTAAGCCGGTACCAAACAAGAAGAGCCACCGGCTCTGGTGGCTATTCCCATCTCAGTAGAAGTCGTTGGATACCCCGGCATATCCTGACGTGTCGTCTATTGAGCCGCCAGCTGAGCCGTTCGCTCTTTCTCCTTTCGTACTCGATCTTGTACCGGGTTATAGCCTCCATGTTGGTCACATCGTTGGACATTGCGTGACAAAATTTAGATCCTATGTGCTTACTGTAACTCTGACTTCGGTTCTGACGAGGCGGTGCTAACCAAGGCGGAGGAGCTGAATAGAGTCTATCCCGATTATAAGAATAGGCCTCTTGCTGAGCCAGGGCTGTCTGAATAAGTTCCCTAATCCTCCGGGTCTCCACCGCTGTCGGGTCATCGCCCTCCACTGGAAGAGCTGCCAAACGTGCTGATGCTGCGATTAAATTCTCCATGGGGTTGGAAAAGTGACCCTCCGGTATTGGTACATAACGCGGCGGTGCCATGCTCATATGAGGAGGTGGCATCTCCTAACGCTGAGCCGGTCCTCCCGCTCTGGGTGTCATAAACTGATTGGCATTGGGCGGGTTACTTGGGCCGGCCCCGGGTGTGGCAAAAAGAACCCTAGGATCGTAATTCGGAGGCAATCGGGATTGGGCCTTCTGGTGTCTCCTCCTCATTACTTCATTGGACGCGTTTAAACTCATTGTGAGCTGATAAGCCTCTAACTGCAAACGCTGTGCCCGGGCGTCGAGAGCTGCCTGCTCCGTAGCTAGCCTAGTATCCTCAGCTGCTAAGGCTTCCTTGGCCTAAGCTATCTCCTCACATACCTGTGCTACGTCCGCGTCATGCTCATCTTTGTTTGTAGGGATAACTGTGGCGGTTAACAAGGTCGTAAGCTTGTCCATGAGGTCTATCAGCACTTGAGCCGGCGGACGCACAGGGCCTCCTGCCCTGGCTGCTCCTAACCCGGAAGTAATTGCGGCCATGGCTGTAGAGTTTTGTCCGGGTTGAGTCCCAGCCATAAAGACTCCTGCCCAATTTGGCGGCTCACAGAGGTCCGGAATACTAAGGCCATCGGAACAGCCCCCGAGCGCACCATCTTGAACTTGATACGAAGAATCTGTTGAACCGGTGGACGAATCACCGTAAGAGGGGACGACCGTCTCACCACCATCTTTAGAACCTTCAGAAAGAACTTCTCCGCGGACGCAGCCCACAAAGACACGCTTCATGCCGAGTTGAACTCGAGCGGGTTTCGCACGCTGAGCCGTCTTGACGAGGACGGTGCAGTTGTCCGGCTCAGGCCCCGGCTCACCAATCTGGTCGATAAAGACGTGGATCCCTCCAAAGGGGACCCGGTACCCGTACTCAATTGAGCCGGCATCGGGGCCCCAGCCTTCGTCGTCGATGTAGATCTTGCCATGACGACTTTTGATCATCCGGCCCACTACGTATCCCTTGAGCCCTTCGAAGTTGCCCTTCAAGAACTTAAATCCACCGTGCGCTGGCCCCATGGTGGGCGCCAACTATCGTGGAATTGTCACGTCAGATGTCCTCGTGAAAGGACTTAGTTGTGGAGCCATCGCAACTAGGAAGCTTGAAGGGGTTAAACGGGACAAAGGACACGAGAGGGTTTATACTAGTTCGGCCCCTTATGGTGAAGGTAAGGCCTACGTCTAGTTGGGTTGGTATTGATGTTTCGATGACCAGGGAGCGAGATACGCTATGCCTGGCTCTCGATGAGTTGTTTCTTGCCCTAAGCCGCCAGTGGGTTATCCCCTTATATACACGGGTCGACGCCCTGCGGCTTACAGAGTCCCGGCCGGCTCATAAATAATGTCCATCTCGGTGACTAGTTAAGTCTACCTTATGATACAAGTAATATTATTACAGCGGGTTACTACAACGGGCCTTAAGTCGCCTGCGGGCCTTAAGCTCTCTATGAACCGCCATCTTCATACTTTGTCTTGGGCTTCTCTCTAGTGAGTCCTCTTTGCGTAACCCGGCCCCTCCTGGGCGGCTTACACAAATAGTTATATCTCCAACACTAGCCGTACCACAGAAAAATCCCACTCCAGCCAAAAGTACAGCAAGTCCACCGGCCGAAGACCTATCCCAACTACAGAGACGGCCAATTCCTGCAGATTGGAACCCCATTCCATTTATTCCCAGTTTAAAAGACAATGCTTTCAATGTTGTTAGGGACTACGTGCATATATTCCCATCATGGGAAGATTATAGTGAAGACAAACACCATTTTCACATCTTCCTGTCCAACTGTCGGAGTAATGGGCCACGGGTAGGCTAACCCGAGCCCCAGGACAATTCAAGACATCGGGGCAGGCCGCGCCCCTCAGGCCGAGTCCCGGGGCCGACTCCAAGATATGCCGAGTCCCAGGCGGCGACTCCAAGATATGACCGACTCCCAGGCGGCGACTTCCAGGGAGGCCGACTACGGAGAGTCGGCCCAAGACTCCTCCCTTATCCCGAAGAACGACGCGGGGTACGGTCACGGCATGGCCGTTTCCCCCCTGCCTATGAAGGGCCGGCGTGGCTACAGTAAGCCGTACCGCTGGAAGATCTCCGGTGGGATACGGCACTGTTGCCATGCCTGCCCTGACCTCAGCCACAGTACGCAGTGCACTGTGCCCACGACACCGGCCTCTATGACCCGAAGGCGGCGGGGCCGCCTGTCAATGGGAGGGCCGAAGCCGGCCTGGGCGACCCGAAGACGGGCCCGTGGGAGTCGGCCTCCCTGGAGTCGGCCGACTCCTCCTAGGACCCACGAGCCATTAATTAGATAAGATGGGGAATGGCGACAGTGATCGCCCGATAGACGGCGGCACTATTGCCACGACCCGATGACCGAGCCTGCGTCATCAGGAGTGCCGCTACAGTATCAAGCCTGTCCGCGGGACCTGCCAGTCGGCGGGCCCTAGAAGCCAGCGGGAAAGACGGTGGCCTGAGAGACAGACGGCTGGGACCCGCGCCCAGCAAGATTACTATTGTACCCCCGGGGGGTAGGCCTATATAAACCCACCGGGGCACCCAAGCAAAGGGTTCGACCCTAGAGAGGAAGATAGACCAGATAGCCCAGGGAGGAGAGAGCTAGCCTTGCCCTCTTCTACCTCCAGAAACAGCTCCAGGAGCACCATTGTAGTTACCTTGCTTTAGTGATCATGCGGAAACCCTGCAGAGCAGCAGTAGGGGTGTTATCTCCTAGGAGAGCCCTGAAGCTGGGTAAGTTCCGCCGGCGTGCATGTCTTCGCCTCATCCCGCTTCCAGGCACCGGCGACGTTCTACTCGCTCCCACCATGATAAGCCATGCTTTGGCATATGTCGTATCCAACCCCCGACATTTGGCGCCCACGTGGGGCGAGGTGCACCGTCGTCCGGAGATCTACTCTAGACGGGAACCCTGTTCCTCCCCGGCGAGCACAGCCAGCCCGGCACGCCGGACGGCGTCTGTGCCGACGCGCTGTGCGGCGCTGAGATCGCCTGTGCCACCAGCTGCCTCGCCGATCTTATCGGCGAGGTTTGCCTCTCCGACGAGCCTGCGCCCGACGCAGGCATGGGTGGCCCCGAGGGCCCCCTCGTGGGCCTCCTCGACCAACTCCACGTCGCCGGCGAGCCTGCCGCGGACTGAAGTCCATAGGATCCACCGACCCGATGCTGGTCGACTCCGACACCGCGTCGCTCAACGCGTTCCCCACCAATGTGGTGGTCTATGACGAGCCGCTCTCGTACGCGGGGTGCGGCGGAAGCACCGTCACTGAGGTCCTCGTCCTCGAGCACGGCGAGCGCTCCGACGAACGAGCGCACGACCCGTTTGACGCTGCCCTGCGAGACCTTGCAGCACCGGTTCCGGAGGACGCCGACGCCGGGACGCTGGAGGCGCTCCGCCTTTAGCTCATCGAGGGCGCCAAGAAACTGGCAAGCATGAGGCGCTTGTCAGAAGCTTACCAACGAGAGATGGATCGCGCCGTAGGCGGCTCGCCGGCTCCAACCGAGCCTAGCCGCCTAGGCGCGGTCCGACAGCGCGGCGCGGCAATCGCCAACCTCTTCGGGGCGGATCGCCCTGTGTATGCCACGCCCGCAGAAAATATCTGTGCTGCCCAGGCGGCAGCAGACGAGCTCGACAACTTCGAAGGCGAAGAGCGCTGCATCATGACAGAGCGAGTTCAGCAGCTCCTTGATGCGGCTGCCGCGCAGAATAACGCCAGCTGCCGCACCGAGGCACCGCAGCACCAAAACGACGACCCACCGCCTCGCCGAGACCAAGGTGCGATGTCTCGAACGCCGACTGGTGGGGCCCGTGGGAAGAAGGACAAGGAGTCGGCTGCCAGCCACAGTCGGACTCACATCACCATCGAGCGCGACCAAGACGGCCGCCCTAGAGCGGTGGAACGGCGGGACGACTACCTACCTCCCCCTCCTCGCAGGGAAAGATGAGTCTCCCCGCCGCCCGTGGAACATCCGACTCTCGGCGACCGCCTTGGCCGCCGAGAGGGAGTCGGGAGAACGACGCCCGCCACCGGATCGACCGACTCCACCGATCCCTGGCGCTGGAAGAAGAATATGAGTTGGGCCCCCCTGCTTTGGACCCCGCATCCGGGACGAGCCCTTTCCCAAAGGGTTCACGCTCCCCCGAGACACGCCCAAATATACTGGCATCATGAAGCCGGAACATTGGCTAATCGACTACTCCACAGCCGTCAACATAGCGAACGGCAACAAGCGTGTTGCCGTAAGATACGTCCCGCTCATGCTCCAGGGCTTGGCCCGGACATGGTTAAACAGTCTGAAGCCTCGCAGCATCAATAGTTGGGTCGACTTCACCGAGGCTTTCGTCCGCAACTTCACGAGCACGTACAAGCGACCTCCCAAGCCACGCCAGCTCTCCTTGTGCATGCAAGGCCCTAACGAGTCTACGCGCGACTACCTCACGCGATGGGGCGAACTCCGGAACTCCTGCGAGGGTGTGCACGAGGTGCAGGCCATCGAGTACTTCACTGCCGGGTGCAGAGAAGGCACCCTCCTCAAGCACAAGCTCCTCTACGACGAGCCGGAGACCCTCAACGAGCTGCTGATTACAGCGGACAAGTACTCCACGGACGACTCCTCCATGAAGGCGGAGATCCGGGTCAGCACAACTGGTAAAGTCGCCCCTCAGGCTCCAAGAACTACGGCTGGAGACACCAGTCGGCGGCAGCAGCAGAATGACTAGAAGCGCAAAGCCCCGCAGCCGATTTCCAACAATCGGCAAGTGGCAATGGCAGAGGACCAACAGCTGGAGGGACCGCCTCCGGCGAAGCGGCAGAAGGGCGGCAAGTCCAACTGGCTGCCGGCTTTCTCCTACGAGCAGACTCTAGACGGTCCCTGCAAGTTTCACAGTGGCGCGAAGCCGTCAAACCACACCACCAGGAAATGCCACTGGCTGACCAGAATCGCCAAGGGGGATGGCCTGCTCCCTCCCGCTGCTGCTGGGCCGCCTCCTCCACCATCGCCCCAGCAGCCGGCTGTCAGGCCAGTCGGCGCAATACAAGACGAGTTCCCAGAGGAGCACGGAGCCTATGTGGTGTTCACCAGTGTAGCGGATGACCGGCGCAGCAGGCGCCAACAGCAGCAAGAAGTGAACGCGGTTGCATCAAGCACTCCAGAGTTCATGCATTGGTCCGAGAAGCTTATCAGTTGGAGCAGAGGTGATCACCCAGAGGTGATGCCGAGTCCGAGCTCCTACGCCTTGGTCTTAGGCGCCACGCTCGCCACAGATAGGCGGGCCGCTCGCTTCTCGCGAGTATTGATAGACGGAGGCAGCAGTTTCAACATCCTGTACAAGGATACAATGGAGAAATTAGGAATCAAGCGAAGACAGCTTCAGAGCAGCCGAACTGTGTTCCACGGAATTGTCCCTGGCCTCTCCTGCTCACCAATCGGCAAGATCCTGGTAGATGTCCTCTTCGGAGACAAAGATCATTTCCGCCGAGAGCCAATTTGGTTTGAGGTGGTGGACCTTGAGAGCCCATATCATGCACTGCTTGGCCGACCTGCCTTGGCCAAGTTCATGGCGGTCCCCCACTACGCCTACCTCAAGATGAAGATGCCGAGTTCCAAGGGAATCCTAACCGTGTCCGGCGACTACAGGAAGTCGTCCACTTGCGCGGCCAAAAGCAGTCGGCTGGCCGAGTCCTTGGTGATCGCAGCTGAGAAGCGGCTCCTTGATCGGGTCGTGGCGATGGCCGGCAAGCAGCCCGAGCTATCGCCCGACCCCAAGGAGTCGGAAGCAGAAGGATCATTCAAGCCGGCCAGAGAAACAAAGAAGATACCATTGGACCCGGAGCACCCGGAGAGGTACGCTGTCATGGGCACAGGCCTCGACAGCAAATAGGAAGGCGAGCTCGTCGATTTCCTCCGTGAGAATCGTGACATCTTCGCATGGTCCCCCAAGGACATGCCTGGTGTCCCGACGGAATTCGCCGAGCACAAATTACACGTCCGATCTGATGTGAAGCCCGTCAGGCAGCCCTTGCGCCGCCTGTCAGGAGAAAAAAGAAGAGTTGTTGGAGAATAAATAGCCTGGCTCCTTGCAGCCGGCTTCATCATGGAAGTATTTTTCCAGAGTGGTTGGCGAACCCAGTACTAGTGCTGAAGAAGAACAAGCAGTGGCGGATGTGCATTGATTACACGAGCCTCAACAAAGCCTGCCCCAAGGACCCCTTTGCTCTACCAAGAATTGATCAGGTGATAGACTCCACAGCCGGATGCGAGCTATTGAGTTTCCTAGATGCATATTCAGGATATCATCAGATCAAGCTGAACCCGGCAGACAGACTGAAGACCGCCTTCATCACGCCATTTGGAGCCTTCTGCTACCTGACCATGACGTTCGTCTTGAGAAACGCTGGCGCCACCTATCAGCGTTGCATGCAGAAGTGCCTCCTGAAGAAACTCGGTAGAAATGCCCACGTCTATGTGGATGATGTAGTGGTGAAGACGGAGAAGCGTGGAACCTTGCTGGAGGACCTCAAGGAAACATTTGAGAATCTGCGCCGATTCCAGATCAAGCTCAACCCGAAGAAGTGCGTTTTCGGAGTGCCAGCCGGCCAGCTCCTTGGTTTCCTGGTCTCCGAACGCGGCATAGAGTGTAACCCAGTAAAGAGCAAGGCCATCGAGAGGATGGAGGCACCCAGACGACTGTTAGATGTGCAGAAGTTCACCGGCTGTTTGGCATCCATCAGCCGATTCATCAGTCGACTGGGCGAGAAGGCTCTCCCCTTGTATCAGCTCATGAAGAAGACGACCTTCTTTGAGTGGACTCCCAAGGCGGACGAGGCTTTTCTCCAGCTAAAGAAGATGTTGACTACTCCCCCTGTGCTGGTGGCTCCGACTCCCAAAGAGCCCATGCTCCTATACATTGCTGCCACCAGCCTTGTAGTCAGCACGGTCATTGTAGTCGAGCGCAAGGAGGAAGGCAAGGCGCTACCCGTCCAGAGACCGGTATATTACTTGAGCGAGGTGTTGTCGACCTCCAAGCAAAACTACCCCCATTACCAGAAGATGTGCTACGGCGTGCATTTTGCCGCCAAGAAATTGAAGCCTTACTTCCAAGAGCATCCAATCACTGTGGTCTGCACAACTCCATTGGCCGAGATCATCGGAAGCCGAGATGCTTCCGGCCGGGTGGCCAAATGGGCCATCGACCTGGCTCCCTACACCATCTACTACGAGCCCCGCACCGCCATCAAGTCACAAGCACTGGCCGACTTCCTCGTCGACTGGGCCGAGACCCAGTATCTGCCGCCAGCGCCCGACTCCACCCATTGGCGGATGCACTTCGACGGCTCCAAGATGCGCACCGGCCTGGGAGCCGGCGTCGTCCTCACTTCCCCCAAGGGCGACAAGCTCAGATATGCGCTACAGATCCACTTCGCCGCCTCCAACAACGTGGTCGAGTACGAGGCGCTCATCCACGGGCTCCGGCTTGCCCAAGAACTCGGCATTCGCTGGATCCTGTGTTATGGCGACTCTGACTTGGTGGTCCAGCAATCATCTGGCGATTGGGACGCCAAGGACGCAAATATGGCGAGCTACCGTTTCCTCGTCCAGCAACTCAGCGGATACTTCGAGGGGTGCGAGTTCCTCCACGTGCCAAGTAACGACAACGACCAAGCAGACGCCTTGGCACGAATCGGCTCCACCCGCCAGGCAATACCATCTGGTGTCGCCCTCCGGCGCCTCCTCAAGCGTTCTATCAAGCCGTCACCAGAATCGGATTCAATCTATGTGCCGCCTCCACCTGAGGAGGACGAATCTAGATCCAAGAAACATACAGTCGAAGCCGGCCCTGGGACTTCAGAACCCGGCCCGGGGACTGCAGTAGCAAGATCGAAGACCCCAGAGCGCGGCCCGGGGACTGCTCTAGTCAGCCCCGGGACTTTGTCAAATCAGCAAGCGGCTGCGGACTCCAACCCGCCGCCTCCCAGCCCGGCCGCCCTTATCCAAGTCGCGCTAGTGGCAGTTGAAGAAATAGCAGCACCTTCATGGGCCAGCCCATCCTCAGATTCTTAGTAAACAGAGATCTGCCAACCGACGAAATCTTGGCTCGGCAAGTGCAACGCCGAGCAGCAGCCTACACCATAGTCAACAGAGAGCTGGTCAGGCGCAGCGTTACCGGCGTCTTCCAACGCTGCGTCGAAGCAGAACAAGGTCAGGCAATCCTCAGAGACATCCACGAAGGCAAGTGCGGTCACCACGCGGCCTCAAGGGCTCTCATCACCAAAGCCTTCTGGCACGGTTTTTTCTGGCCAACCGCTCTGGAAGAGGCCAAAGAGTTAGTCCAAAAGTGCAAGGGGTGCCAGGTTTTTCGTTCCAAGCCGCTTCAGCCGGCTTCCGCACTCAAGACTATCCCCATCGCCTGGCCCTTTGCAGTTTGGGACCTGGACATGGTGGGACCGTTCAAGACGGCACGAGGTGGCTTGACTCACCTACTTGTCGCGGTGGACAAGTTCACCAAGTGGGTGGAGGTGAAGCCCATCAAAAAATTGAATGGTCCGACTGCAGTGACCTTCATCGCTAACATCACAACTCGGTATGGCATCCCACATAGCATCATCACCGACAATGGCACAAATTTTGCCAAAGGCGCCTTGGCCCGTTTCTGCGCGACACAGGGCATCCGACTGGACTTAGCGTCCGTTGCCCACCGGCAGTCAAACGGCCAGGTGGAGCGAGCAAACGGTCTCATCCTATCCGGCATCAAGCCTCGACTCGTCACACTGCTGGAGCGATCTGCCGGCTGTTGGCTCGAGGAGCTGCCAGCCGTCCTCTGGAGTCTGCGCACAACTCCAAACAAGTCAACCGGCTTCACACCATTCTTCCTCGTCTATGGCGCCGAAGCCGTCATCCCAACGGACATAGAGTTCGACTCCCCGCGAGTCACCATGTACACCAAGGAAGAAGCAGAGGAAGCACGTCAAGACAGCGTCGATCTGCTGGAAGAGGGCCGGCTGTTGGCACTCAGTCGGTCCAGCATCTACCAGCAGAGTCTGCGTCGATACTACAACAGGAAGGTCATGCCAAGATCCTTTCAAGAAGGCGACCTTGTGCTCTGGCTGATCCAACGAACGGCCGGCCAGCACAAGCTATCGGCACCTTGGGAAGGCCCCTTCATCATCAGCAAGGTGCTAGGGAATGACACCTACTATTTGATCGACGCCCAGAAGCCCCAAGCGCGCAAGAGGGACGACTCCGGCAAAGAGACAGAACGCCCATGGAATGCAAATCTTCTTCGAAGATTTTACAGTTGATGCAGTATGTATCACACTACCCCTTTGTATTAAAGTACTAAGACTTTGGGGTCCCCGAGACGATCTCGGGGACTGCCCTTTTTTGTTATCTGTACGATAAGAATTATGCCTCCAAGTACATTACTTTCATTACAAGCCGCTTGGCACCGGGCCTGACTAAGTCGGCCCGGGGACTCGCCGCCTTGCGCTATGAGAAGCTTCCCGCAGTCAGACAAGTAGTGTGCGGTGCCCAATCCGCCTCCTGGCAAAGCCGCAGCTCGCAGAGCAACTGTGAGGCAGGCAGGAGTGAGGAAGAGCGGGCACCCACACGAAAAATGGCTAAGGACCTAAAGCACGAACATAGCATAAGACGGCCTCCAGCATTTCTGAAGCGGAAGGCCGACTCATGAGTAGCCGGCTCGCCGTCTTCATTAGCCTCTACTAAGGATGGCCGACTCTTGGGTAGTCAGCATGTCGCTTCCTATCCGACTTGCTAAAGAAACTCTAAATGGCCAAATCCTTGCCTTCCCAAAGTAGCCAAGCACTTGACCAAGCGACAATCCGCAGAGCGGCTGTTCGACTGACAAGGCAGCAACTAAAGGAAGGCGGCAAAGGGAAAAAGCCTAAAGAGCAGTAAGCAAGGAAAGACGGAAAGAAGATTAATATTTACATAGGCCCTTGGCCGAATCTTCGAATAGAAGTTCAAGATACACCCCGCGGGTGGAATTGTTCAAATCTAACAAAGTTTTCAAAGATTACTAAAGACAGACAAACAGTGGCGGAAAAAGCAGCCTAGGAGGCGGCGTATGGGATTGGAGGGTCGGAGGAGATGTCGGTGTCAGGTGCCGGGGGAGTCGGCTGGGCGGTCTCGGTTTGGTAACCTCCAGCGGCAGTCGCTTTCTCCTGACGCGGCTCGTTGCTGGAGGCGCGGTCGAACTGAGGTTGGCCGCCTGCTCCGTCTTCTGGCACCTCCGCTTCGCCTTCGGCCTCCGCCTCGTCCTCCTCCTCAGTGCTGGAGTCGATCACCTCCGCCGAGTCCTCTCCATACTCCGGGTTCATCCCAAACCACTCTGCCGGCACTTCCTCGCCGCCTTCAACCTTCTCGGGCACAAAGATGCTGGTGTCCGTGTACTCGGCGATGGCCGCCGCATGCTTGACAAGGGTGCCCTCCACGGCCTCCAGTTCGGCCTGGGCTTCTGACCGGAATGCGGCCAGGCGGTCCAGGTCCAGCCCTGGATACCACGCCTTGATAAACTCCAAGGCTCGGCGCGCTCCGGCCCAGGCCGAGGAGCCCTTCCAGGCCTCAAGACGGCCGGCAGCGACTTCTAGCCAGTCGACGGTCCGACTGGCGGTACGCAGAGCCGGCATGTCCGGCCACAAAGAGGCAACCGCCTGGGCGCCGGCACGCTGAAGCCGGCGCATCTGCCGGTGGACCGGATGAAGACGGGCTTCAATGCTCAGGAGCTGTTCATCAACGGTCCGGGGGGCATTGGCGGTGATCTCCTCACCATTCGCCCTTCGCGCCTCACGAGCAGCCTCGATGGCTAGAGGGACCGCCTGCGAGTGGCCAGGGAAGAAGTCTGCCAAGACGAAAAATAAGAAAGTCGAAAATCAGATGTCGGCCCGACACTAAGTCGGAAGCATGAAGAATCGAAAGAAACGTACCATCCACAATATCCTCAATCTCGTGGAAACCGGAGGTCAGCATCGCCTCCCTGTCAGTCCAGGAGGAGCGCTCGCTCTCGAACTCGGCCAGGAGAGCGGCTTCCTTCTTCTCGGCCTCGTCCTGTGCCTTCTTGAGCATCTCCTTCTGCTCGGCCAGCTGCGCTGCCAGCAGGTTGCGCTCCATGGAGAGCCTGTCACACTCCTCCTCCTTGGCACGACAGGCGGTATTGGCCTCGCCCAGCTGCTCCTGAAGAGCGGCGTTGGCTCCTGAAAATCGAAAGAGAAAATGAATCAGTCGTCAGCAAAGTAGATCGCCGGGAAGATCCGGCCCGACTCTCAGCAGTTGGCCCGAATCTCGGGGACTACAGCCCGCGGGTGCGCCAGCGCGCCCCCGCGAAGAAGAAGAACTCACTCCGGCTCTCCGACAAGTCGGCTGCCCGCTTGCTCAACTCCTCAACATTGTGGTTGAAGGCAGTGGCGCGGAGGTTGTGATACTCCTGCAATAAGTCATTGAAGACAAAGTTAGTGTTTGGAACTCGCCAGAGGGAGTTCCGAACCGCCTGCTCAGCAGCCGGCCCGGAACTCGGGGACTACACCCAGTGGGTGCGCTGTCGCGTCCCCACAGAGAAAAAACAAGAATCAAGAAGGAGAAGAAACTTACTCGGACGGCCATTCGCGTGGCCAGGTGCGCTCTGGTGCAGTCCTGAAGGGCGTCGCCTTCGGCCCGCAACTTCGCCTGGACTTCCAAGAGTGATTGATTTAGCGGCCCGGTGCCGCCTCCGCGCACCCACCCGGTGGGCGCGGCGCTTGTGGCCTCGGCGTCTAGAGCTGCCGAGCTGGCAGCAGCGATCTCCCGAGGTCGCGGCGCCGAGGTCGCCCTCTCAATACGGCGATGCACCGGCGAGGTGACTTGGAGAAGCAGCCGCGCTTCAGCCTCGTCCACGGCCGGCGGCTCCGACAGATCCATCGGTTGTTTGCCGTGCGGCCTCCCAGACGGCGGTGGAGGCGGCGGCGGCACGAGAGCATCCGACATGGAGGCCTCGCCGCTCTCCTTATCCATGATGGGGTTCTCGGTGCCGGCTCCTCCGGTCTGCCCCGTGAACTCCGGAGGCGGCGGTGCAGACGATAGTGGGGGGCGAGCATCGCTGATCAGCAACGCGCGGCCTCCTCGGCGCGCCGTCTCGCCGCAAGGGCGGCTTCGGCATCATCCAGCTTTTTCTGGGCGGAGGCGGCCGCCCTGTCGGCCTCCGCCTTCTCCAAACGCGCGGCCTCCTCCTCCTCGCGCTTCTCCCGCGCATTCCGCTCCGTCGCCTCCCGGAGGTCGGCGGCAGGGTCGGGCCGTCGAGTATTGGCGGACGTCTCTGCCGACCCCATGACGGAGGGGACGGCGACTCTCTCAAGGGAAAGAGGGGCCCTGAAGAAGAATGGAGGGAGTATATAAATGAAGACTCGGACAAGACTCAACGAAGAAAATAAAAGAGCATAAAGCCTTACGCAGATACTAGCGGCGGCTTTCTCACTTCCCTTCGGAAGCGGTTGGCCTTCGCGGCCGCCTCCTCTCGTCTGGTCGCGGTGGCCGCCCCCTTGTGCTTCTTCAATTTACCGCCGGGCGCACTCGGCCCGGCGTGACGCCTCTTCGCGCCGCCTTGGCCGGCAGAAGAGCCGGCGCCCGACGGGCCGATCCTCAGCTGGTGGCACGGAGCGACTTCGCCTTCAGCGTCGTCATCAGGCCCGTCGGCGAAGGTGGCTGAGGGCCTGAAGTCGCCTTCCGCCCCCCTCCCCCGCCTTCGGCGTCGGCTTCCATCGCCGCCGCCCCCAAGTCGGGGTCGTCGATGTCGCTCTCCGCGCGGTCGGGAACATACTCGCGGGGCTGCCTCGTGGCGTCGGCGGCAGGCTGCATAAGAGGATTCTAGTTCAGAAGAAGCTAACAAGAGTCAGAAGCCAGAGTCGGCTGCGGAAAAGATAAAACAGCAGGGAGACGCGACTAACCACTGGTGGAGGGTTGTCACGCGAGTATGGCTCCTTGCCGAACCGCCAGTCCTCCTCATACTCGTAGTGCGCGATGTAATTAACCATGTTCGCCACCTCCTTGCGGGGCATCTCCTTGGTGCTCGTCCGACTTGGGTCTCGGAGGCCGCTCATCTGACAGATCAGGTGAGGCCGGCCTTGGAGCGGGAGAACTCGGTGCGCCACGAAGGCGGCCAGCAAGTCGGCCCCGGCGAGTCCCTCCGACTGCGTCAACACTCGGAGTCGCGCCACGGCGGCGGCTCCGGCGGGAGTCAGCGTCTTGACTCGGTGGGACCAGCTGGGGAGCCACCCAGTCAGGGGAGCGGCGTTGTAAGGCGGCAAGTTGACCCAGTCGCTGTTGGAAGCGAGGTTCTTCACGTAGAAGTATGAGCGCTGCCACATCTTCACCGACTTGATCAGCGTGATGGGAGGAAAAGGGTTGTCGGCCATCGAGCGCCGCATTGCGAGGAAGGCGCCGCATTGGGCCGGCACGCTGGCGATGTGCGTGCCGAGCTTAGAAGAGAAGAATTCTCCCCACAGCTCGATGGTGGGGAGAACGCCGAGGAAGCCTTCGCATAGGGTGGCGAAGGCGGAAAGCAGCACCACCGTGTTCGGTGTGAGGTGGTGCAGCTGAAGGCTATGGAACTCCAGGAATGAGCGGAAGAAGCTGCTCGCCGGTAGCCCCAGGCCGCGCATAAGGTGCGAGCGGAAGATGACCCGCTCGCCCTCTTCCGGCGCCGGCCGGATTTCCCCCTCCGGCGCGGCGCGGGCGCGCACGAGGTCCGCGCTGGGGAGACGGCGGGTCTGGCGGAGGAACTCGATGTGTTCTTCCTCTACCTCCGAGCCGTCCCATATGCCAGAGCGCACGGCAGAGGCCGCGGCGGAGGAAGAGCTCATCGCTGCGGTAGGCTGCGCTCCTGCTCGACAGCGGAGGAAGGAGGGAGAAGAAGCAAGATGATGCGAGGGAGCGGGGAAGAAGGGCGCGAGAGCTGTGCCGCTCCGCTTCCCCCCGCCTACTTATAGCCCTGGGGGCTGAGAAGCCGAGGGGGCGGGCGTGGGATTAACTACGCATGATGCCCCACACCGCCCCACGATTTACCCATGAAGTTACTGCGTACAGTAACGACGTGGGAAAAACCAACCGTCCTCAGCCACAATGGATCCGTCCATATGCCAAGGCGTGGTAGTGGCGGGCCCCGCCTGACGGCCCGTACCGTCGCGCGCGTGGGCACACAGACTGTTCTCCCCACGTGGCGCCGCGCGATAGGACCGCCCTGATGGCTGCGGGGAAGCGTATCAGGCACGCCGCCTGGTTTCCTGCCGCGACCTTCGAATTGAGGCTCTTCGCCGAAACTCCGACTTTCGACAGTCGGCCCAAGGGAAGACGGCAGCCGAGTCCCAGAGTCTGCCCTTTTAAAAAGGTTGAAGCTGTTGAAGCCCCACAATAGAGCGACCGCAGGGTTTCACCATCTTCGGGGACTACTGTCGGAGTAATGGGCCACGGGTAGGCTAACCCGAGCACCAGGACATTTCAAGACATCGGGGCAGGCCGCACCCCTCAGGCCGAGTCCTGGGGCCGACTCCAAGATATGCCGAGTCCCAGGCGGCGACTCCAAGATATGACCGACTCCTAGGCGGCGACTTCCAGGGAGGCCGACTACGGAGAGTCGGCCCAAGACTCCTCCCTTATCCCGAAGAATGACGCGGGGTACGGTCACGGCATGGCTGGTTCCCCCCTGCCTACAAAGGGCCGGCGTGGCTACAGTAAGCCGTACCGCTGGAAGAACTCCGGCGGGATACGACACTGTTGCCATGCCTGCCCTGACCTCAACCACAGTATGCAGTGCACTGCGCCCACGACGCCGGCCTGTATGATCCCGAAGGCGGCGGGGCCACCTGTCAGTGTGAGGGCCGAAGCCGGCCTGGGCGACCCGAAGACGGGCCCGTGGGAGTCGGCCTCCCTGGAGTCGGGCGAATCCTCCCGGGACCCACGAGCCATTAATCAGATAAGATGGGGAATGGCGACAATGATCGCCCGATAGACGGCGGCACTGTTTCCACGACCCGATGACCGAGCCTGCGTCATCAGGAGTGCCGCTACAGTATCAAGCCTATCCGCGGGACCCGCCAGTAGGCAGGCCCCAGAAGCCGGCGGGAAAGACGACGGCCTGAGAGACAAACGGCTGGGACCCGCGCCCAGCCAGATTACTATTGTACCCCTGGGGGGTAGGCCTATATAAACCACCCGGGGCACCCATGCAAAGGGTTTGACCATAGAGAGGAAGATAGACCAGATAGCCTAGGGAGGAGAGAGCTAGCCTTGCCCTCTTCTACCTCCAGAAACAGCTCCAGGAGCACCATTGTAGTTACCTTGCTTTAGTGATCATGCGGAGACCCCGCAGAGCAGCAGTAGGGGTGTTTTCTCCTAGGAGAGCCCTGAAGCTGGGTAAGTTTCACCGGCATGCATGTCTTCGCCTCATCCCGCTTCCACGCACCGGCGACGTTCTACTCGCTCCCACCATGATAAGCCATCCTTTGGCATATGTCGTATCCAACCCCTGACACCAACTTACGTGTAAGTGCTATTATTCATGGTTATTATTTTCCTGTTTTCTGCTGATCGAACACATCAATGATTTACATTACTTTGTTGTAACTAGGTGAGGGTCAATCTGGATAGTCATGACGAGCAAAGCTTGCTTGTGCTTTTGAAGGAAGCATTGCAGCAGTATCGGTGTTACCTGAGGAAATCACACTTTGATGGCAAGTCTATAAACGAATTTCTGGTGAAGTCTCCTGTGCTAAATTTAGAAGAAATTGAATGGAAAAACCTTGTTATGCACTGGTCTCGTTCCGAGGATGAGGTACTGTCTATGGAATCACATGACAACTTGAACTTCTACTTTTCCGCATGTGCCTTACGGATCTTTTTACAGGAAATCGGCTCGAAGAAGAATTGTGGTTTGAAAAGAACGACAGGATATCGCAAATATGCTGCCCGCTGCTTTGCTCTTGTTAGTACCTGTTGTCCTGTATCACTGTACTTGCATACATACTTGGTTCATTATGTGACAGCAGTATGCATGATAGCTTGCTTATCAATTGTTCGCTCCAAATTATCTGATCTGTATGAATGGTTACATTAGTGTAGAATATATCCAATGCCAATGAATTTTTTTAGCTCTGCATTGTTCTTGTAAGTACATGCTGTCCTTTATCAGTGTACTTATATTGATAGGTAGTTGTTCATGTACCACCACTCTGTAGCTTATTTTCCTTTGCCCTCCATTTTCTACACATCAGATCTATATTTACTCTTACCATAAGGTTGGTACTGAAGAAGTTTAGCTATGCATTGCTCTTGGCTGTGCCTTTTGCCTATATCGCTGCACATACATTTATAGCTACTTGGTTATGTAGCATCACTCTCCATCTTATCTTAAATACTCTCCATTTTTCATATATTATCACATCTATATTTAGTCTTAACAAAATGTAGAATAAAGGCAATGCTTATGAAGAAGATTCTGTGCTAAACTTCTTGAATTGCCCCCCCATCAGCATGGACAAGGGCTTTATAGAGCCTGTCTTCACCAGTAATGTAAGTTTGTCCTTCTCAAGACTTCAAACTTTGTTGTAATCTATTTATTTTTGGTGTTTTGCATCAAATTGCATGTTTAAATTTTATTATGTAGTTCATAAACAAAAGTTTGTCCTTCTCAATTTAAGTTTTCAGTTGTACAACCAAGTTCCTTCTTCATACCATGTAAATTAAACTATACAGAGCAAGTGATCTTCTTTTGCACTGCATGTATGCTTCTGTTCTTCATCCGTAATCCAGTGGTGTGGTGAACCTACCCACTACAGCACAATGTCATATTCTGCAATGTCTTAACTATGAACAATGTCGTATCATTCTACTATTATTTAAACCATCTCTTTATTTGCCAATCTGAAATGGGATAAATTGACAGCACACTAACCGTTGATACTTATGAGTTCTTGATCTATAATCCAGTGGTGTCATGAAGCTGCCAACTCCTTCACAATGTCATTTCCTGCCATGTTTTGACATGCACAATACCATATTGTGTTAATGCAATTTAAAACTGTGTCACTTTATTCGTCAGTAAGAAATGTGATGAATTGTCAGCACTAATACTTTTATGTGCAAAACCTGTCATCTGTCTGCTTGTTTATCTTTCAGAGTGAGGAAGATATAAGTGTTGAACAAGCGTAGTCTCATCATCTTGCTCAGCTACTTGCGCTGTAGCTCCCCAGCAGGGCTAACCTTTCTTGAACTCTATTGAAGTGCTGTCGGTTTTGTATATTATCTTGTCCGCGTGTTTATTTGCACTGGTGGCGATCTTTGATGCCCAGTGTATGTAATCTACTGTCTTCTTGTGCTTTATTATCATAGTGGCGAACTTTGATGCCAAGTGGATGTAATATGCCGTAATTTCTTTATTGTATAGTCTAGGTTTTTTCTTATTCACGATGCTACAGTTATTTTACTGTATATATATCCTGTCTTCGCAGTAAACCTTCCAAACCGTAAAATTATGGTACATAATCAGGCCGTCATGCAATCACGATGTATGATCCGCATCATGGGCACCGTCAAACTGGCCCACTAGTAGATTCAGGCCTTTAATAGGCCGAGTAATCCTCGACCCTCTTTTCGCAAGAAAACTCAATGGGCTTTGAGGAGGCTGAGAAGTAGGCTGGTCCTAAAACGTGCCGAATAGCTCACAGGCCGGCGGCAGCCCGAAATGGACCCTGGCCCATGATTGTGCAAATCAATTCACGGGATTTTAATAGGCCAAAGTTGTCTCGGTCCTTGTTTGGCCCAATCAGATATCGGCTGCGAGCAGGCCGGATGCAAACCGGGCCGTCGTTAGGCCCAACTATATGATGGGCTTTTAACAAGCCGAAATTAAAATAGGGCTGAAATGTTAAATGGGCCCTTAACAAGCCGAAACTAATATCAGGCCAAATTACTAAATGGGCCTTTAGCAAGTGGGCCCAAAAGCATAGTGTCCAGTCAACAGGCCGAATCTGATATGGGCCATAATTGAGCCCAAAGCCTCTTAAAGGGGCGGACCTGATCTGGGCCGTGATTTGGCCCAGAAAGTGGGAGGCTTTTAACGGGCCGGATCTTATATGGGCCATTATTAGGCCCGGAACGTGGCAGGCCATTAATGGACCGGATCAATTATGGGCCGGCATTTGGCCCAAAACATGGCAGCCAGTTAATGGGCCGGCCTACTAGGGTCCTCAAAATCTTGTGGGCCTACAGCTGGGCCAGCCCACTAATGTCGGCGAAATCTCGTGGGCCTTTAACTGGGCCGACCCATTATGATCCGCAAGAATTTTGTGGGCCTTTACCTGGGCTGGCCCGTTATGGCACACAAAAATCTTGTGGGCCTTTACCTGGGCCGGCCTATTATGGCCCGCGAAATCTTGTGGGCCTTTAGCTGGCCCAGCCCATTATAGTCCGCAAAATCTCATGGGCCTTTAACTAGGCCGGCCCATTATGGGCCGTAAAATCTTGTGGGCCTTTAGTTGGGCCGGCCCATTTAAACTTGACTGGTCATGCCACGTGTCGATGTATCATAGGCGCCTTCTGTACAATGAGTGGATGACATCTGTCCCAACGATGAGCCGACATGTGTTTCCTCCAACCAATGATGATTTTACACGTGGAAAATCCCATTGGCCGGGGCTATTAACGGGTTATCGGATCCAAAACCCGACCCGACAGCTTAACGGCGTTCCGTTCAGGTGGATGCCACGTGTCAATCACCCTTGACGAAAGAACTTCTGTGACGCGCGATTTATCATCATGGAAGTGGACACTTCCGTGATGATAATTTTAGTAATGTCATGGAACACTTCTACAATAGCACAGGTTTGGCTATCTTGATTCTGTCATAAATTTGTCATGGATGTACATGCATGACAAAAAATGCGACCTACTGTGACAAACACGTATCATCAGGGAAGTCTATTTTTTTGTAGTGTTGTATAATTGCACTAGTTCAGCAAAGAGATGGTGATACAAGTGTAGTATGGATAGTAGATATAGGTTTTTTAATCTGAAAAAACAACAAGCTAGCAAGTAATAAAAGTGAGCAAAAACAGTATTGCAATGCTTAGAAACAAGGCCTAGGGTTCATACTTTCACTAGTGCAATCTCTCAACAGTGATAACATAACTGGATCATATAACAATCCCTCAACATGCGACAAAGAATCACTCCAAAGTTCTTATCTACCGGAGAACATAAGATGAAATGGTTGTAGGGTACTAAACCACCTCAAAGTTATCTTTTCTGATCAATCTACTGAGCCATCCCAATAGGTGTCACAAACAACCCTACATTTAGTACTAAAATAACACCATATGATACGCATCAACCAACTCTAACGTCACCTAGATACTCTGATGTCACCACAAGTATCTGTGAGTTGATTATTTGATATGCATCAGACAACTTCAGATTCATAATATTCAATCCAACACAAAGAACTTCAAAGAGTGCCCCAAGGTTTCTATCGGAGAAAGAAGGATGAAAATGTGTATCAACCCCTATGCATAGATTACCCCAATGTCACGATAATCCGCAATTTTAATACCAAAACATATGTCTAGTGAATCAATAGAACACCGCAGTGTCACCACAGGCATCCACATGCAAGACATACATCAAGTTTTGTGAAATCCAAAAAGTATTCAATCCGATAATAGTGAAACCTCAAAGGTAAAAACTCAATTCATCACAACAATCTAGAGAGGGAGAAGCGCCATACGATCCAACTATATTAACAAATCTCGGGGTACATCAAGATCGTGCCAAATCAAGAATACGAGAGAGAGAGAGAGAGAGAGAGAGGGAGAGATCAGCACATGGCTACTAGTACATACCCTCAGCCCGAGGGTGAACTACTCCCTCGTCAGCATGGTGACAGTTGGAATGATGAAGATGGCCTCCGGTGATGATTTCCCCCTCTGGCAGGGTGCCGAAACAAGGGTACATATGAGATCGCTTCGGTACAGAGGCTTATGGTGGCATAGCGGAAGTTATAGGTCAAGTTCTGGGGTTTTTGGATTTATAGGAATTTTTGGCGTTGGTTTCACGTCAAGGGGGCCCATGAGGAAGCGACAAGCTCGATAGGCCCTCCCTACCCCCCAGGGCACGCCTACTAGGCTTGTCGCATCCTCATGGCTCTTCTAGTCCTTTCATGAAGCTTCGGGGGTCTCTTTTGGTCCATAAAAATCACCATAATTTTCAGCCCATTCCGAAAACTTCTATTTCTGCACAAAAAACAACACCATAGTACTTCTATTGAAAACAACGCCAGTCTAGGTTAGTTCCATTCAAATCATACCAAAACCATGTAAAATTGTTGTAAATATGGCATGAATACTTCATTAATTATAGATACGTTGGAGACGTATCTACATCCTCAAGCTTAATTCCTGCTCATCCTTGAGTAGGTAAATGATAAAAGGAATAGTTTATGAAGTGTGAATGCTAGCATAGTACACAAATTTATCAATGATAATTTAAATCACCTTTTCTAGCATCTTAACAACAACTCTTTCTTATAAATTAGCAATCAATTAACATGTTATGGTTCAAAAAATGCATTCTCTTGAAACTTAACAACCTATGTTTTTAGTCACCCAACAATTTCAATGCATCTTATTTTCAACAAAGTCTACGTGAGAGCTCCACATACTCAATTATCATATAGTCTTCTTCTAGTACTCAAAGCATAATTTTAGAACAAATAACATCCATATAACACAAAGAAAGATAGGGGCTTGATGTTTTGCCTCCCAACTCATTTATCATAGAGATAATTGTCAATAATAATAAGTCATGGTCAAATATATTTGAATGGCCATATGTGGCTGCATATTTCCTCACCACATGATGCTTGCCAACTAAATAATAGGTTCGAATAATAAATTAACTCAATAAAAATAAAATTAACAAAAAAAGTAAAAGATAAGCCTTCGCAGAGGTGATCGTGGATTTGCAGAGGTGCCAGAGCTCATTGCTTAAATCAGAGATTAATACCTTTTGAGTTGTGTGCCTTTCCTGTTAACATCACGACTAAGGTATTCAACATTTTCCTTGGTAAACACATTATTAGTGGTTCCCATGCAGGAATGCAAAGTTTAATTCCCCCTCAACCATTCAAACACAAGCCATGGCTAGCCGAATTCATGGGTTCTCTCCAAACTTTCAACTTTCTAGGGGAGGCTATTGTTTTATTATATATTTTTCTTTTTGATTGACAGGACTAGGCATCCCAATAGCAGCCTCTCTCGTGCAAGGACGAGTCAATAAACACCCTCATGAGAATAACCAACTTAGCATGGAAGATACTGATCGCCCCGACGCTCCATGAGCGGTACGGACTCACAAAACAGATGATTATTTGAAGATATTAGAGATGGCACATGCAAATATACTTGGAAAGGCAAGGTAACACCACATATAGGTAGATATTATGGACACTCGTGAAAGAAACTTGGCTTAAGGATTTGGATGGACAAGTAGTATTCCCGCTTAGTACAAAGATTTTGGTTAGCAAAAGATTCTAAATAAGCACCACATGTTGGATGATCCATAAAAATATAACTTCGATGCAAATATACCCTACCGTAACTCATTATTTTGTCTTGCTTGTCCAACTTAAACTAATTTGATGAAGTTTGAAAATAATTAATGGGTATTCACAATCATAAAAGATGTCCAAGATAATATATTTGCATGTGAAAGTTCTCTTCCTGATACTAATCATTCATGAATTGCTTGTACGACTAATACTTTGATCATCAAACTTCAATAGATTTTACTTTATAAACCAAATGTGAAACTACTACTAGTCATGATACAAGTATATGAAGCACATATAATCTCAACTTTATGATATTCAATTCATTTCAACAATTTACTCTTAAGATATAAGTGAAGTACAAGAGTAAATGACAAACTACTCAAAAAGATATAAGTGAAGCATACAGAGTAGTTAAATAATTGAGTAGCTATGTGAGGACTCTCTCTCATTTAAAAATTTCAAATCTTAAGTATTTTATTCAAATAACAAACAAATATAAAAGACATTCCAAGAATATCACATCTCATGCGAAGAAGCAAAAAACTTAAGCTCAACCGATACTAACCTATAATTGTTGATGAAGAAAGGTGGGATGCCTACCGGGGCATCCACAAGATTAGATAATTAGGACTTCTTGGAATATTATCTTGGGATGCCTTGGGAATTCCCAATCTTGAGCTCTTGTGTCTTCTTAATTCCTCTCATATCATGGTTTCCCTAAATCTTAAAAAAATTATCCACACAAAACTCAACAAACACTCGCGAGATAAGTTAGTATAAGTCAATGCAAAACCTTATCATTCTATACTATAACAAATTACTAAAATTTTAATTTAAAATTTCATACTAAATGCCTATGCACATTTAATACTCCTAACCTCAAATAGAATCATTAAACAAGCAAACATATGCTAACAGTGCAAACAACAAACTATCTAAACTGAATAGTCTGTAAAGGAGGAATAAAGGTTCATACTTCTTTAACTCCAATTTTTTTCAGAAATCACACTTTATAACAATCATATCTTACTGTGTAAGAATTTCAAGATTTTATCATGTTTTCACTTTCCTGAATAATTCAGACAATAATAAAAAACTTTCTGTTTTCAAACAACAACATATGGACTAGCAAAATGTGGATGATAAAGGCTACACTTGACACTTTTATTGGAGTAAAAGATACAAAGCATTATTCTAAATAACAAGAAGAAAATCCAAATAAAATAAAATGACGCTCCAAGCAACACTCATATCACGTGATGAATAAAATATAGTTCCAAGTGAGGTTACCAATAGTGTTAAAGACGAAATAGGGGATGCCTTTCGGGGCATCCCCAAGCTTGGATGTTTGGGTCTTCCTTTAATATTACCTTGGGGTGCCTTGGGAATCCCCAATCTTAGGGTCTTGCCGTTCTTATTCTCCTCATATGTATATCTCACCCAAAACTTGAAACTTCAATCACGCAAAACTTAACGGAACTTCATGAGATAGGTTAGTATGACAAAGAGAAAATCATTAATTTTGGTACTGTGAAGACAAGATTAATATTTTTCCTAACATAATGCCTATTGTACCCTATCACTTCTACAATTTATATTGACCAATATAATACATAGAAACTTGAAAACAAGAAAACTATGCATCAAAAACAAAATCTATCAAAAACAGAACAGTCTGTAATGATCTGAACAACAACCATACTTATGTAACTCCACAAATTCTAAAAATTTAGACAACATAGCAAATTTGTATATCAATCATGTGTAAAAAATTCACAATTTTTTCATGCTCCAATGATTTTAAACAATTATATTACTAGAGGCAAAAGTTTCTGTTTTTGCACATAATCACGTCAACTACCATCCACACTGTCCCAAAGGCTTTACTTGGTACTTTATTGCAACAAAAGCTATCAAACATGATTACTACAATAGCTCAATCATTTTAACACACAAAAACAGTAGGGGTAAATTTTGGGTTGTCTCCCAACAAGCGTTTTTCTTTAATGCCTTTTTAGCTAGGTATGATGATTCCAATGATGCTCACGTAAAAGATAAGAATTGAAACATAAATAGAGCATCATGAATCAAATGGAAACCACATTTAAGCCTAACCCACTTCCCGTGCATAGGGATTTTGCAAGCGAACAATTTGTGGGAGGAAGAATCAACTAGTATAGGAAGGCAAACAAAGCATGAGTTCAAAACTTTCAGCATATAGAGAGGAAACTTGATATTACTGAGATATGTAGAAGCATATATTGCTCTCTCAAAATAATTTTCAGTAGAATCATGAATGAATTCAACAATATAGCTATCACATAAAGCATTCTTTTTGTGCTCCACAAGCGTAGAAATTTCATTACTCTCCACACAAGCAAATTTATTCTCATGAATAGTACTAGGAGCAAATTCAACAAAATAACTACCATGTGATACTTTATCGTGATAATCCAATTGAAAATTGAAATCGTGATGACAAGCTTCATGGTTATCATTATTCTTTATATAATACATGTCATCTTAATAATCATCATAGATAGCAACTTTGTTGTCAAAATCAATTGAAACCTCTTTCAAAATAGTGGAATCGTCATTATATAAAGTCATGACCTCTCCAAATCCACTTTTATCAATATTGTAATAAGATTGAAAACCCTCCAAAATAGTGGGATCATTACTTCCTAGAGTTGACAATCTTCCAAACCAACTTTCATCATTGCAATCATCATAAATAGAAGGCATGCAATCATCATAGTAAATTTGCTCATCAAAACTTGGGGGACTCAAAATATCATCTTCATCAAATATACCATCCCCAAGCTTATGGCTTTGCATATCATATTCATAGAAAGCATACTAACAACATCGCAATAATGGTTATCATTCAAACATTTTATGCCAAAGATTTCAGGGAATTCTTCTTCTAACACTTTGGCACAATTTTCTGATCCATCATTTTCAAGAAAGACACTATAAAGATGAAGCATTTGAGGCAACCTCAATTCCATTATTAGTTTTCTTTTATAAACCAAACTAGTGATAAAGCAAGAAACCAAAAGATGCAATTGCAAGATCTAAAGATATACCTTCAAGCACTCACCTCCCGGGCAACATCGCCAAAAAAGAGCTTTATGTCTACTACACAACTTATCCTTGTAGACTCATGTTCGGCCTCCAAGAGCATAGTTTTGTAGGACAATAGCAATTTTCTCTCAAGTGGATGACCTAAGGTTTATCAATCCGTGGGAGGCGTAGGATGTACATGGTTGATACGTCTTCAACGTATCTATAATTTTGCTTGTTCCATTCTATTATATTATCATTCTTGGATGTTTTACAATCATTTTATAGCAACCTTATATCATTTTTTGGGACTAACCTATTGACATAGTGCCCAGTGCTAGTTGCTGTTTTTTGCTTGTTTTTTACTTCACAAAAAACCAATACCAAACGGAGTCCAAACGTCGTTTGGAGAATTTTTCTGGACCAGAAGGAACAACTTGGGCCAAAGAGGTACCAGAGGGGTGCCCCGAGGGGGGCACAACCCACCTGGGCGCGCCCTGGTGGGTTGTCCCCACCTCGATGGCCTCCTGCACCAGCTCTTCGCCCTATAAATAACCCAATATTCCAAAAACCCTAGGGGGGTCGATGGAACACAATTCTAGCCGCCGCAAGTTCGAGAACCACGAGATCCAATCTAGACACCATCACGGAGGGGTTCATCATCCTCATTGGTGCCTCTCCGATGATGCGTGAGTAGTTCATGGTAGACCTATGGGTTCGTAGACAGTAGCTAGATGGCTTCTTCTCTCTTTTTGATTCTCAACACAATGGTCTCTTAGAGATCTATTTGATGTAACTCTTTTGCGGTGTGTTTGTTGGGATCCGATGAACTTTGAGTTTGTGATCAGATCTATATCCATGAAATTTTTTTGAGTTCTTTGATCTCTTTTATGCATGATTACTTATAGCCTCGTATTTCTTCTTGGAATCTTTGGTTTAGTTAGGCCAACTAGATCGTTTTTTCTTGCCATGGGACGAGGTGCTTTGTGATGGGTTCGATCGTGCGATGTTCTTTCCCAATGACATAAGGGGTAGCAAGATACATATATATCGTATCTATTTAGGATAACAAGATGGGGTCTATTCCTACATGAATAGATCTTGTGTACATCATGTCATCGTTCTTATTGCATTATTCCATTCATCCATGAACTTAATACACTAGATGCATGTTGGATAGAGGTTGATGTGTGGAGTAATAGTAGTAGATGGAGGCAGGAGTCAGTCTTCTAATCTTGGACGTGATGCCTATATAATGATCATTGCCTGGATATCGTCATAATTATTAGAGGTTTTATCAATTGCCCAACAGTAATTTGTTTACCCACCGTGTGCTATTTCTTGAGAGAATCCACTAGCGATATCTACGGCCCCCGGGTCTATTCTTCATCATATTTGCCTTGAGATCTATTTTTATTTGCCTTTGTTTTCAGATCTATTATTCCAAAACCCAAAAATACCTTGCTGCACTTTTTTTTACTTATTTTATTTTGTGTTATTGCATGATCTATTTATCCAAAATCATACAAATCAATCTATCTTTTGCGCGAGGAGGGATTGACAACCCCTCTTATGCATCGGGTTGCAAGTATTTGTTCTTTGTGTGCAGGTACCGTTTACATAGTGTTGCTTGGTTCTCCTGCTGGATTGATATGTTGGTTTCATAACTGAGGGAAATACCTACCATAGTTGTGCTGCATCATCCATTCCTCTTTGGGGAAATACCAACATAGTTTAGGCGACATCAAAAGGAATTTTTGGCGCCGTTGCCTGGGAGACATCATCAACATCTATCAGGTTCCTAATCACAAATCTCATCTCCTTGAAATTCACATTATTTCCCATTTGCCTCTCGTTTTCATCTCCCCCACTCACAAAAATTTGTTGTTTTATTCGCCCTCTTTTTCGTTCGCCGTTTTCTCGTCAGATCTCTTTTTGTGTGCAATCTTGTTTCTGTAGTCACGACGTCTCAATAAAACACCAAGTTTTTTGATTTTTCCAATACCAATAATAATGATTTTATTATCACTCCTATTGCTCCTCCCACCACTAGTGCAGAATCTCGTCATATTAATGCTGCTTTGTTTAATCCTGTTATGAAGGATCAATTTTCCGGTACTCGTAATGAGGATGTCGCGTCCCATCTTAACACATTTGTAGAATTATGTGACATGCAAAAGAAAAAAGATGTGGACAATGATATTGTGAAGTTGATATTATTTTCATTTTCTTTGCGAGATCGTGCAAAAATTTGGCTTTGTTCTTTGTGTCGCAATAGTATCAATTCTTGGGATAAGTGCAAAGATGATTTTATTACTAAGTACTTTCCGCCCGCAAAAATTATTTCCCTTAGAAATCATGAATTTTAAGCAACTTGAGCATGAACATGCTGCGCAATGTTGGGAAAGAATGAAGTTGATGCTAAGAAGTTGTCCTACTCATGGTTTAAATCTTTGGATGTTAGTACAATTATTTATGCGGGATTGAACTTTGCTTCTAGAAATCTTTTGGATTCCACCGCGAGTGTACTTTCATGGAAATTACTTTGGGTGAAGCTACTAAATTGCTTGATAATATTAGGTAAAATTATTCACAATGGCATACCGAATGTGCGCCTACTAGTAAAAAGGTTAATTTGGTTGAAGAAATTAGTACTTTGAGTGAAAAAGTTTATGCTCTAATGAAATTGGTTGGTAAGAAAAGTGCTCCTATTGATCTTAATGATGCGCCTTTGTCTACTTTGATTGAGCAAAATAGTGATACCATTGATGTGAATTTTGTCTCGAAACAATTTTAATAACAATGCTTATAGAGGTAATTTTAATCCTAGGCCTTTTCCTAAAAATTCCTCTAATAATTATGGTAATTCCTATGGTAATTCTTCTTACAATAATAATAGGAACCTCTCTGATCTTGAGAATAAAATTAAAAAAATTATCAATGCTCAAAATGTTTTTAATAATACAATAGAAGAAAAGTTGAATAAGATTGATGATATGTCTAGAAGCATTGATAGAATTTCTCATGATGTAGAAAATCTCAAGTTGAAATTTTTTGTACCCAAGGTTGAGGTATCAATTAAGGCTTTATATGTTTCTATGGATGAAAGCAAGAAAAGAACTTCTATGCTTAGAGCTAAAAGAGAATTTTTAGAAAGAGAGTTTTCTAGTGATTGCTTTCATAAAAATGATGAAGATCTTAAATTGATTGGTGTTGCTTCTATGATTCTTTGTTTAGTAAAATTAGAATTTATGATAAAGGGAATGAAGAAGAGTCAACTTTAGCTAGAAGGCATCCCGATAATTTGGAGGGTGAAAATCTTGTTGAGAAAATTGATAAAAGTGGGTTTGGAGAGGTCAAAACATTAACTAGAGATCACAATGGATGAAGGAATAAGGAGTAAGAAGAGCCTAAGCTTGGGGATGCCCCATGGCACCCCAAGTTATTATCCAAAGAGAAACAAGCAATGAAGCTTGGGGATGCCCCGAGTGGCATCCCCACTTTCTTCTAACAGCCATTGTTATTTTACTTGGAGCTATATTTTTATTCGTCACATATCATGAGTTTTTAGTTTGTGTCATCTATCCTTGCTGGACACACCTATTTGAGAGAGCCAAAATTATGCTATGATTTGTTAGAATTGCTCTATGTGCATCACTTAAATTTTCGGAGCTATGGAATTGCTCTAGTGCTTCACTTATATCTTTTTGAGTATGGTGTGCTTTAATATTTTTTAAGAAATGCTCTCATGCTTCACTTAGATTTGTTTGAGAGTTAGTAAAAATTTCAAGAAATTCTCTCATGCTTCACATATATTATTTCTAGAGACGAAATTTTTTATGCTCATGTTCTTCACTTAGATTTGTTTGAGCTATCAAAAGCAACATATGAAATTGGTCCCAAAGTGATAGATATTCAAGAGGGATATAATAAAAACTTTCATGAAGATCATTGGACAAAATAAACTTGATTCTTTGTAATAGTTTTGAGATATGATGATAGTGATATGTGAGTCATCTTGGTGAGTAGTTAAGCTTTAGTAAGAATATTGGTGTTAAGGTTTGTGATTCCCTATGCAAGCACGAAAGTCAATAGTTATGCAATGAAATTACATCGTACTTGTGGTGCATTATTCGGTGTTAGTTATGCTTAATGATCACTGATGTGATTTTTCAATACTTGGTTGGATGCTTCTCAATCTATTTGCTAGCCTTCACTTGTACTAAGTAGAGATACTACTTGTGCATCCAAAATCTTCAAACCCAGTTTTGCCATATGAGTCCACCATACCTACATACATGTGGTATTCCCGTGCCGTTCTAAGCAAATTTGTATGTGCCATCTCTAATTTTCAAAATAAATTTTCTTTTCGTGTGCTCGTACCGCTCATGAAGCG